>NC_091286.1:24314759-24614759 GCF_032444005.1 Ranitomeya imitator | reverse complement strand
ATTATTACCAATGGCGGCTAATTAAGGGATATTATTACTGCAGTGATGTATTTATTTTATTTTTTGAGTATACTGTTTTAATTGGGGGGGGGCGGTCCTGTTACTGTGCAGAGTGACACTATATCGCCTTTTTTTTCTTCATGTGGTGTAATGTAGAAGTTGTGAAAAATTAAGTAATGTGTTCTGCAAGCGGAGCTTGAGAAAACTGTGTTATTTCCTGCAGAGACGAGTCCTGGCTGGAAGAAATGATGGCGGTCTGTGCTGGATGAAAGATGAAGGACTGACACTATACACCGTATGCTATATACAGAGGTCCTGTGTATAATGTCACCAGTGATCACTATATTACTTATACATTATATACAGAGCTCCTGTGTATAATACCACTAGTGATCTCTGTATTACCTCTACATAGACACTGCATACTAAGTACAGATCTCCTGTGAATACTGGCACTTATGGTGATAGTATGGTGTTTTGTTTTTATTACTGATCAGTATTGTAGTATTCCGTCACTATGTGGTGGTAATATGTGGTCTGGGAATGGTGTTGTGGTATTTGTCCCTTGTATGTGCTATTTGGTCACCAAGTGGTGGTAATATGTGGTCTTGACATGGTGCGGTGGTATTTGTTCCTTGTATGTTGTATTATTGGTCAAAATATACCTAAATTGTATTGCATATTTTAACAAATATTTAATAGGTTACAGTAGAGTAGGGCCCAGCCATTTTTCTGGAATAATCTGGTTCAGGTATATCATGACCCCCGTCACATGACCCCAGTCACATGACCCCCGTCACATGACCGGGGGGGGCCCACAGTGTCTGAACAGCTCGGGGCCCTGGCTACCCTTAATCCACCCCTGGAAGGTACCTATGAGCACTGTTGGGGCCATAATGCTGAAGTGGAAAAATAACAATTTCATCATAAACCGGGCCATATTCAGGTTCTCCCCGAAAGATTTCAGAGGAGTGAAAAGAATTATCAGAAGAGTTTTCCAAGCGCTAAGGTCCAGCTATAGAGATCTACAGATAGAACTGGGATCGGCAGGTACAATTATTTCAAAGAACACTATAAGTAATGCACCCAACCTGGATGGCCTGTATGCATGCTTACCGCGCAAAACTCCATTGCGGAACACAAAGCATGCACTGTTCTACAGCCAAATGGGTTGAAACCAAATCAATAATTTGTATTAATTAATTAGAGTGTTGAAACCATTAAAAAATAACTTACTGCACATACGTAGAGGCCAAATGATTCACAATTTGTAATGAGGCCAAATTGCAAAAACTATGAGCCCAAAATACATGCATTTAAGTAAAAAAAAGTAGTCCTTTAAAACGTGGAACCAAGGGACGTTTTCAGATGATCGCTTCCATTTAAAGGAATATTTAATGAGTGATTGTTTCATCTGCATAGTAGATACAGACCATGTTACACATTTATTGAAATATGTGGACAGCTTTTATAACCTATAGATGTGTAACACATATAGGTGAGTGTCCTGTAGATAATTCCTGTAGTCATGAGACAGGCCCCGAAGGGCAATTTTTGCACAGATGAATGCTTCTTCGAGTGTCTGGGCAGCATGGTGTATGCGTGTGTGTGCTAGAGATAAGCAAATCAAATTCATGTCATATTTTAAAAAATTTGCTGAACCCATCAAATTCAAACAATTTGATATTCACTTTGCGTGAATCGCCTAAATCGGGCACAATTTTACACATTGCAGAAGACTGAATCAGCAGGAGAAGGATGATATGACCTCAGGTGTGGCTGGGCTTGCTTGCCCATAATGCTTTACCAGCTATGACATCACATGGTATAACACAGACAATCAGGACAGACTACCACAGCCTGTATAAAAGCAGAGGCAGGGAATGCAGCAGCTGCATAGTGGTGAATCTGGATAGTGAGAGAACGTCACAGCTTGCCGTTTAGCCATAGAGATAGGGAGAGAAAGCCATAAAACACTGATAAAATGTACAGATAGTAAGCACAACGCCCAAGCCCATAATCCCACTAGGGGAGTGGGCAACACTTCATGTATCAATTATATCATATCTGGAGTACAGATATTAATCTGTCATCCAAGAAGTGCCACTAAATACATTCTTATTAAAAATCAAATTCCTTTATTAGACAATGAGATAAAACTAAACATACATAGACATAAACAAGGTGCCTCATAAACAACCCACTTGCGGTCAACAGGGAATACGAATACTGGAGCCAGGTGAATCCATTATAAATACATTGCACAATTAACTATTTGGAAGCCATGTTGACCAGACCCACACCATTTCTCCTATCACTAAAAGCTACAACCATAGCATATGTGATACTCCTGATCAATGCCTGAGGGAAGAAGCATCACGCGAAACGCGCGTCGGGGTCACTGCGGTCACAGCACGCCACTGAGCAGAGCACTTTAGGAGACAGTACGGAGCAGGTAATATGTATGGGGGTCGGGACGCACCGCTCATGATACGTTAGCCGGTAGGCATTGATCAGGAGTATCACATATGCTATGGTTGTAGCTTTTAGTGATAGGAGAAATGGTGTGGGTCTGGTCAACATGGCTTCCAAATAGTTAATTGTGCAATGTATTTATAATGGATTCACCTGGCTCCAGTATTCGTATTCCCTGTTGACCGCAAGTGGGTTGTTTATGAGGCACCTTGTTTATGTCTATGTATGTTTAGTTTTATCTCATTGTCTAATAAAGGAATTTGATTTTTAATAAGAATGTATTTAGTGGCACTTCTTGGATGACAGATTAATATCTGTACTCCAGATATGATATAATAAAATGTACAGATAGTGAATATTAGCGGCTGAGGAAAAGAATAAAGCATTTATAGGAGAGTCACTGTGTTACCGGTTACGATCCGTTTGCCCATGCCATATACAGTATGTTGGCGACATGTTGACATTACTAAGGCTATATTTGCGTTAAAGTGCTTGGATAACATTACGAGAACTCAGAGTCCGAAAAATGTTCTTTCAGGACAATTGGAGGATTTGGAGCGCTTTTACTTTGCCCCAAAACGAATTTCCTGGACAAATTCAGTGAAGCTAGTAGATCCAAACTTTAAGAGATTCGCTCATCTCTGTGTAACTGTATTTGTGCGTGTGGACAGGGCCCTATGTCTGTGACAGATTGATATTTTTCCAGCTTTTTTTATTTCCTTCTTTATATCAGTCCAGTACAGATCCACTGCGGAGAGAACAGAGATGACAGCAGTCAATGATGGGTGACAGACGTTGCCTCGCGTGGCTCATCCATGACATTACATTAGTCATGAAGGAAATATGATATTTCTTCCACTCGCTGGTAAAAAAAATCTTGTAAAACCAAGCCATTATTATACACTAAATTAGGCCTAAACAGCGCCACTATTGTTCTTAGGCTATGTCTGGTATTGCAGCTCATCATTTACTTAAATACTGGTCACAGCCCATGGCCACGTTCCCACCTTCAGTATTTGGTCAGTATTTTACATCAGTATTTGTAAGCCAAACCTAGAAGTGGGTGATAAATGCAGAAGTGGTGACGTGATTCTGTTATACTTTTCCTCTGATTGTTCCTCTCCTAATTTTGGCTACAAATACTGATGTAAAATACTGACCAAATACTGAACATGTGAATGTGGCCTAAGGACAACAATGGCACAATTTTTTACTATAAAAAAAAAAAAAGTGGGTCCAAAACATGTAAAAAGTAATGTTTGTAAAAAAAAGACCTGAAATGCATAAGATTACCTCAGATAATGATAGACTGACGTTTCCATCCTTATCAGTGTCCATGATCTTAAACATTTCTGAAGAGAAAAGGAAAACAGAAACAAAAAAAAACAAAACAGAAAAATGTGATAATACTCAATGCCAGTCTGCAGCTACCTGGTGTAAAGGCTTCATAGAAATTGGATAAAAACGTAATATTATGGCAATTTTCACCATTTATCTCTAAAATCTTGGCTGTTTAAGATTTTTTTTTTTAACTGTCCAATGTGATGAGAAAAAGATGTAGATGAAAAACACATATGCGTTTTCAGTGTGTTTCCACGTGCGGAAAAGCAATAAGTAGGTATGTAATCTGCACATGACATTATCAATAAGGTTTTACCATACTATGGAACAAGACGTTTTCAAAACAAAGCAGTTGTTTAAAACATGACATACCCAAAAAAAAGAGTAAAAAAGCAGCAGTGGAAAAATTGCAATAAACACGCAGGTGAAAAACATAATAAAAATGCAATGAAAACATGAATAACGCGGTGTCCAGGGGCTTGCAGAGCGCGCAACCAGACCCGAAGATAGAAGGGCCCCCCCGACACCAGTGCATATTTCAGCTGGATGTGCATTTGATGACGTACATCCAGTAGAAGTACAAAGACTGTCTGGCCCTGGATGGCAATATACGCCGCTGGCCAATCAGAGGCCAGCAACTGACGTTGGCGTGCAAGTCACTGGCTGTGTATAGCAGTGATGCCATGTGCTGCCCGTCACTTACACACTGAAGTCAGCTGTAGGTTTCAGAAGAGGACATCGCATGGGAATGGAGGAAGATGAGTAGAATTACCTAATCGTTTTTATGTATTAAAGAACAGCAGTACAACAGGGACATATATACCAAGATGGGGGACATATACCAGGATGGGGCACATATAAACTAGGATGAGGGCCATACATATACCAGAGTGGGCCCAGGGTGGTAGACATACAGTAGATATGGAAAGTATTCAGACCCCTTTAAATTTTTCACTTTCTGTTTCATTGCAGCCATTTGGTACATTCAAAAAAGTTCATTTTTTTTTCTCATTAATGTACACTCTGCTCCCCATCTTGACTGAAAAAACCCCCCAGAAATGTGGAAATTTTTGCAAATGTATTAAAAAAGAAAAACTGAAATATCACATGGTCATAAGTATTCAGACCCTTTGCTCGGACACTCATATTTAAGTCACATGCTGTCCATTTCCTTGTGTTCCTCCTTGAGATGGTTCTGCTCCTTCATTGGAGTCCAGCTGTGTGTAATTAAACTGATAGGACTTGATTTGGGAAGGCACGCACCTGTCTATATAAGACCTCACAGCTCACAGTGCATGTCAGACCAAATGAGAATCATGAGGTCAAAGGAACTGACCAAGGAGCTCAGAGACAGAATTGTGGCAAGGCACAGATCTGGCCAAGGTTACAACAGAATTTCTGCAGTACTCAAGGTTCCTAAGAGCACAGTGGACTCCATAATCCTTAAATGGAAGAAGTTTGGGACCACCAGAAGTCTTTGCAGACCTGGCCGTCCAGCAAAACTGAGAAATCGTGGGAGAAGAGCCTTGGTGAGAGGTAAAGAAGATCCCCAAGATCACTGTGCTCCAGAGATGCAGTAAGGAGATGGGAGAAAGCTCCACAAAGTCAACTATCACTGCAGCCCTCCACTAGTCGGGCCTTTATGGCAGAGTGGCCTGACGGAAGCCTCTCCTCAGTGCAAGACATATGAAAGCCGCATAGAGTTTGTTCAAAACCACATGAAGGACTCCCAGACTATGAGAAATAAGATTCTCTGGTCTGATGAGATGAAGATAGACATTTTTGGTGATAATTCAAAGCGGTATGTGTGGAGAAAACCAGGAACTGCTCATCACCTGCCCAATACAATCCCAACAGTGAAACATGGTGGTGGTAGCATCATGCTATGGGGGTGATTTTCAGCTGCAGGGACAGGACGAATGGTTGCCATTTAAGGAAACATGAATGCGGCCAAGTACAGAGATATCCTGGATGAAAACCTCCTCCTGAGTGCTCTGGACCTCAGACTTGGCCGAAGGTTCACCTTCCAACAAGACAATGACCCTAAGCACACAGCTAAAATAACAAAGGAGTGGCTTCTGAACAACTCTGTGACCATTCTTGACTGGCCCAGCCAGAGCCCCGACCTAAACCCAACTGAGCATCTCTGCAGAGACCTGAAAATGGCTGTCCACCAACGTTCACCATGCAACCTGACATAACTGGAGAGGATCTGCAAGGAAGAATGGCAGAGGATCCCCAAATCGAGGGGTGAAAAACTTGTTGCATCATTCCCAAGAAGACTCATGGCTGTACTAGCTCAAAAGGTGCTTCTACTCAATACTGAGCAAAGGGTCTGAAGACTTATGACCATGTGATATGCCTTGCCACAATTCAGTCTCTGAGCTCCTTGGCTAGTGCCTTTGACCTCATGATTCTCATTTAGTCTGACATGCACTGTGAGCTGTGAGGTCTTATATAGACAGGTGTGCGCCTTTCCAAATCAAGTCCTATCAGTTTAATTAAACACAGCTGGACTCCAATGAAGCAGTAGAACCATCTCAAGGAGAATCACAAGGAAATGGACAGCATGGGACTGAAGTATGAGTGTCTGATCAAAGTGTCTGAATACTTATGACCATGTGATATTTCAGTTTTTTATTTTTTAATAAATTTGCAAACATTTCTGCATTTCTGTTTTCTTTCCGTGCAGGGTGGGGCGGAGAGTGTACAATAATGAGAAAAATGAACTTTTTTGAATTTACCAAATGGCTGCAATGAAATGTACCCACTGTATATTCCAGGAAGGGTGTCTTACATACCATAATAGGAGACTTATATACCAGGATGGGCCCAGGATAGGGTATATATATACCAGGGTGGGCCCAGGATGGTAGACATATATTCCAGGATGGGCCCAGGATAGGTGTCATATATACCAGGATGGGGGACATATATACCAGGATGGGCCCAGGATTTGGAACATGTATACCAGGATAGGGAACATATATAAAAGGATGGGCCCAGTATAGGAGACATATATACCAGGAAGGGGCCCAGAATGAGGGACATATATACCAGGATGAGGTACATTTTAGTATGAAGTGGCCCAGGATAGGGGACATAACTACATAATGGGGAGGGCAACATATATGTCCTTATAGGATTTTAGAATGCTACAAGGGCCCATACATCTGACAATTTTGCACTGGGGCCCATCGGACTCTAGTTATGTCACTGGTGGTGTTACTACTTACTAAACAAAGTCTCCAAGCGGATCATGCATGCAATGAAGTCTTCAAAGTTGATATTCAGTTCACCGGAGACGCAACGCTGGACAATAACTTCCTGAATCCGGTTATTAAGGTTAAAGCCTAAGAGGAAAACCCGGATTATTTTATCGTCAATGTATCTGGAGCTCTACAGACAGTGAATAATTCTCTCTAGCTGTTCATCCCCCCAACCCATCCCCACATGCCCTGCGTTTGGCATTACTCAGTTTGTTCCTTCAACTTTTTATTATTTCACAAAGTTTTGTAGTCACCCGCTTTGAGTAGGGCGTTCCGCATTTCATGGGCATCGATGGTTCCAGAGAAGTTGGCATCGGCTTCCAGGAAGATTTTCTGTGATACAAATTAGTAGTAAATTTACTTACAACTAGAATAGGTTGGTGTTATCTATTTTATTTTTAGGGCCAAAGTAACAGAATGAGGGTTTGGTGCCCAATGGTTAGTTGGAAAACTTTTGTAAAAATGGCGGTGACATCCAAGAGGATTTCAAAATGTTATGTTTCCCCTGTGTATTGGGTCCGACTTACTGGCAAAATGTACGGTGATACCGATCGTAGCAGTCATGTAACTATGGACAGATAGTCAAGAGACAATAGGGCAGTGCTAAAACTGGCCAGCTACATGAGATTACTGCTGGCAGAAAGCTCTTTTTCTCGACTTCCCATATACAAAACTGCTCCGAGAAGCGTTCATGTGTTTTTAACAGGGAGAGAGGAGAAAGCCGCTGCCAGACTCTTATTTCTCAAAAAAAACAAAAGGATCGGGGACAAAAATTCCAACAACCGATCATTCTCTCCCCCAAAATCTTCTGTTGGGGAGAATTGGGAGACCCCCCATACACATCTGATGGTTGGCCTATCCCGAAAAGGTTCAGATAGCTTTCATACAATGTGGGTGAGGTTCTTAAAGAGGTCAAAAGTGTTTAATATTGTTTTATTCCCTCTGCTCCCCTGAGTGTTACGTTGTTTCTTCTTTCTTAAAAATCCACCACACAGATCCAAAGATATGGGTCTATCTATTTAGTGCGGTCAAAACACTCTATTTTATAGTCTTTACCAAAGGGGCCTTGCTCACAACCTAAAGACCTGTCCCCGGAGAATCTGTGAGCCACCCACCCTTCTAAAAGAAAAATAAACATAAAATTATCATTAAATGAAAAGGCCCATATCTCTGGAACCGTGTGGTGGATTTTTAAGGGGAAAACAAAACACAATACTCAAGGGAGCAGCAAGGATAATATGTGGGGAAAAACTGGCTACGTTTGATGGGATGTCAAGGTCCTCTTTAAGGAACTAATGAACCTAAGGGTGGTCATCAGAGCCTTTGTATTTCCCATTAAGAGGGAGAGGAGATTACCCCTCACAAAACATTAAGACATGCCGAAAACATATGGACATCATAAAGGGGTCTTCCTCTTGGGACCTCCCTTTATAATCCATATCAGTCAGCTCCAAAGTAGAAGCCCCATGTCTTGGGGACATAACTCGACAATTACATGCTTGCCCACTCATCTGAATGGTTGGTATGTAGTAATCCTTGTAGTAATTGGATCCACAGTAATCAGATGATTGAGGAGGTTGTCCTTGTCATCCTGATAAGACAACTTGCACTTCTTGGCCACATAAAAAGTTAACAGTATAGAAATACCATGTAATGCTCCAGCTTCCTCCACAGGATTTTATACTCTTCGCTGCTCAGTGTCCCGGTGTTGTCCACCTGTGATTCCAGAGTTAAGGTTGTCTTCATGTCTGGTCGCCCCCTCCGTGGTGCGTGAACAAGGGGATTACAGAGACACCAAGTCACAAACTTTCACTTATGTATTCCGACAGATGCCATCTCCAAATGACTTATGTCACAAGCAAGAAAAAGGGAATAGCCAATCCTGACTCTGAACAGATCGGAGAGGGTAATGTGACGAAGGTTGACCCATACATACAGACAGGTAGACTTGTCGTATCCATTCAATTCACTGGTTCTCGGGTTGTCCCTCTGGTAATCCTCACTCAGTATTCCTTACTTAGGCCGGCGTCACACTAAACGTATGGAAAATCGGTCCCAGTCTCCCTGCCGAGAGTCGCATGAGTATTCTCCGTATGGTCATCCATGTGTAATGTGTTTGCAATGCGATGATGCGATGTTCTCCCACCCATGTATCCGTATAACATGTGTATGGTTTTACATTTCTCACTGATTTTCCCTATTGAATTAAATTGCTCAAAGGGCTGAAATGAGGAAAATGTGTGCGTATTTATCACAAGCTAGCTAGATGGTCCATGTGGAGTTTTTCTCGCACCCATAGACTTGCATTGGGGAGTCTCGGACGCTATACGAGTACAATCGCAGCATGCTGCTACTTTACACGCACGTCGAATACGCCTGAGAAAAAATACAGTGATGTGAGCTGCCCCATAGGTTAACACTGGTCCGAGTGCTATGTGATGTTTTCTCGCACAGCACTTGTCCGTATCCTACGGTAGTGTGACTCCGGCCTTAGGACTGAGCTGTGCTTCTCCTCCTGTTTTTTTCTTCTTGAAGTATAATAGGAGTCCTTCCAATCTGAAGGCTGTCAGCTGCCCTCCTTTTTTCATCAGTCCCTTTAAGACCCAGCAGTCAGAGGGAGATCAGCATCTCCTCTTTGCAGTCTGCCTTCCTCTACTGACTTCTCTCTCCTGCCACTCTTACAGCTGCAGCCATTGGCTGACTGCCAGGGGAGCTTGTTCCAGCTCTTTCCAAAAACATATGCATAATAAGCAGAGCTGAGGCATGCAAACGAGCCCCTGTGCGGGAAGATTTACCCTTTGAATGCTGCCTGTCAGCAAGTGTCACAATATGTTACAGCATACAGTTTACACAGAAATCACAGTATTTGCATGGAACACACTATGAATCTGGTATCCCAGGGAGATGTCCGCTTTGTGGGATACACACACATAAGGGGATCTACAGGTAATATATAGGCATGCCGTGTGGCCCACCGGCACCTTCTCTCTGTGTTAGGTACATCACTTTTAGGGGGCAACAACTTAACAAAACAAAAAGACACAAAAGGGTAAAATTGGTAATCCCTCTAAAGCTGAAATGCATATTATTAATAGGTAGTTACTGAATATTTATTGCAATTTTGGAAGGATACATCCAGGAGATTAATCATTTCTTTACAGGTTTTCAAACTGAAGCCATCTGACTTGATGTCATCACCTGTAACAGTGGGAAATAGATATAGTAGAGATAGATAGATAGATAGATAGATAGATAGATAGATAGATAGATAGATAGATAGATAATAGATAGTCGAAGAAAATAACTTACGATTGGACAATAACTTGTTTAGGACACTTTTTAGATCCTCTGCATTGAATTCAGATTTCTAGGAAAATTTGAATAATATGGGTGTTATTATTGGTGTGAATTAGAATAGACCCCACCATAAGCTGAGCTCTGCCAAAGTTACTCTGCACGTATCAAAATTAGGCTATGTGCACACGCTGCGGACTTGTGTGCGGATTTTGATACTGATAAATCCGCAGGGCAAAAACACTGCGTTTTTCCTGCGGATTTATCGCGGATTTTCGTGCGGATTCTACTGCGGCTTTACACCTGCGTTTATTTTAATATGGAGCAGGTGTTAAACCGCTGCGGATTCCGCACAAAGAATTGACAGGCTGCGGAAAATAAACCGCAGCGTTTCCGCACGTTTTTTTCCGCAGCATGTGCACAACGTTTTTTGTTTTCCATAGGTTAACATGGTACTGTACACCGCATGGAAAACTGCTGCGGATCCGCCGCGTCAAAAACGCTGTGGATCCGCAGTAAAAACCGCAACGTGTGCACATACCCTTAATATCCATCATAATGTTTTTTAGTCCACAATTCCATTTGCCAAATATTCATTAACCTGATTAGCTTTTATAATACATTTGTATAGCGGTAGGTGTTTTGTGTTATTATTTGAAATATGATATCATTCTTATTGTATGCAGCCATCAATAGGGGGAGCTCACTACATACAGATTTACACAGCCATCACTAGGAGCTTGTAGTCTGTGGAGGAAGGTGCTGGTTTGTGTGCTCCAGGAGAGTAACCAGTTTTTCACTCAGGAATCCCCCTCTCTGACCCAGGAAAGAGAGGGGTGTATTGGATGGACTGTGGGGCTGAGTCCCCGTCTCCCACCCCTCGGTCTAAGCTGGCGAGGGGTGGGAGCTCATCGCTACCGGCAAAGAGGGTCACCAGATCCGGCAAGGCCCAGAACATGGTGGAGCTCAGGAAGACCCAGGAGGGCTGCAAAGCCCCTAAGGCTGAGGCGAGGGCCACTGCGGTGTCTCCTCCCGGAGGTGAGCGGAGTACTCGCAGAGGTGCAGCGGCGCCGCTGCCGAAGGATTGGGGCACTAGGGCCGCACGGGAGCCGGTTGACAGCTATGCCTCCGTGTCCATGCGTACCTCAGCGAGCATGAGGAGGCTGGGAAGACCCTCAGGAGACTCCGGGAGGAGATGAAGGAGGTGAGGCAAGCTGCAAGCAGAGCCTCCCGCACAGAGAAGTCTGCCCTATCAGCCAGGATATCCAGCCTGGGGATCTGCATTGAGGGCATGGAAGCCCGGAGAGCGGCTATATTAAATAACAGCGGGCCCTTCCGGGAAAAGCTGGAGAATCACGACCGATTCCACAACATGGCTGCTGCAAAGGAGCCAGAGGGGTCTCGGTGTCCGACCCAGGTGGAGGAGGTGGACAATGAGGAGATGGAGGAGGCACCGTACCCACCTGGGGGCTTGGTAAGTGATCTCCAGGCCACACACAGCGGGATAGATCCAGTGCAGGTCCCACTCCCATCAGACAATAGTGTTTCAGAGGATGATGGGGGTGATGCGGATGATAGCAGCAGCGATAACAGCAGTAGTGGGGGTTGCCTCGTCTTGCAGCAGATCCGTCAGCTAGAGTCCCCAGTAAATTATGCCCACCTGAAGTTTGGGGATGAGGTCTGCGGGGACGAGGCAACCGGGAGGGGGAAAAAGAAAAGGAAAAAAAGGAAGAAAACATCGGAGGAGAGGTTGGTGTTTGTCCCCCTTCCTGGGACCCCCCGATCCCGCTGTGTGGAGCCCGCTACCCACCCCGGCCCGGGACCTGCAGTGGGTCCGGTGCGAGGGAGCGGGGAGAGTACAAGTCATATGGCGCAGGTCGCCGTCTCTGCTGGCGGTAGCAGAGGGGGCGAGAGTGGGCATGCGGCTGCAAAGCCGGACAGTGTGCATGGTCTGGAGTGTGGCCCTGTGGCGGGCAGTAATAAAACCTGTGGAGGTGTCCAGGCCCGATCCTCTATGGAAACGGGGGACGGCCTGGTGCCTGCTGCACCCGCTGACGCTCGGGGGGTAGGGGCTGTGGGTACTTTGCCGGTGGTCACCGCTCCCCGCAGTGTTGGCGGTGCACTGTCAGCCGGGGCCGCATCATCGGCGGCGTGTGCTGTGGTGTCGGGGTCCCCCACATGCAGATCCGATGCTGGGTCAAAGTCCGGGACCCCGGCACCGGTTATCAACTCGGGTGCAACTGTAATGGCTGCGGTAATGCCGGTCCGGACCGCATCCTCGCCGGAGAAAGTCGCACCGCCGGGGTCCTCTGCATGTGTGTCACCTGTATCTGTGGGGGACCCGGTGGTGAAGTGCACACAGGAGCGTGGAGATGGTCTGCAGGAGAGGCTGGAGCAACAGTCTGCAGCTGCCAGCACATGCTCTGCTGAAAAGCAGGGTGTGGTAATCAAACCCTGCAGTATTGATCTTAAAGAGGCAGCTGCACTGCAAACAGCAACAACCCCAGCAGAAAGCAGAAAAAAAAATGCAAAAAAAAATGTAAATAAGAATGGAAGTGGTGCAAGTGGTGTGACTAGTGTGTGTGATAATGGTGAAGGGTCAGGTGTTGGAAGGGCAGTTTCTGCTGGAGGTATGGTTGGTGTGAATGGTGCCAGCGTGGGGACTTCTAATGAAAATGGTGAGGCTGAGGAAAGTGAGGTGGAGATGGTTGACTGTGAGGTTGAGGGTTCAGGGAATATAGGGGCTGGTCCATCATCCCCCTCAACTGCAGCCGCCATTAGTTATGCGGCTGCTGCCGCTGGGGTTCCACAGGGGTCTTCCCCATCTCTGGACCCAGGGAATGAAGCTTTTCGCTGCCGTTTCCTGGAGGCCCTCAAAAAAGGGGAGCGGACGATCAATGTAGAGGGAAGAGAGGTGGCGTTGTCCTACTGGCTAGATAAGTTTGGTCTAGCTGCCTTCCAAGAGAAAAGGGGGGGGAGACTGTGTGGTCCCTCCTGACTGCCGGGCAGGGGGTCTCCAGGAGAAATGTGGTTCGTCTTCGGTGGAGGGGCGATGAAGCGTGTCCATCCAGGACAAATGTGGTGAAGCTCCTCATGAAGATGGACTTCAGGGCTATTGACATCTTTACTCTGATACATCCTTTTGTGACCTCCACCTTTGATATCAGCTTTGTTCGGCCGGAGGGCTTGGAGCTCTTTTGGTCAAATTATGAGCTGGTAAAAGAGGATCCCGGCTGGCGAGGGTTCGCCGTGGAAGCAATTTCTCGCCAAAGTGGGCCGAAGAAAGTGACCGTTTTAACATGTAATGAGTCTCTTTCTGGCGTTGACATAATGACCTGGTTGAGCCGGTACGGCGAGGTTGTGGAGATCCCGAAGAAGAAACGGGACGACTTTGGTATCTGGTCAGGAGGCTGGACCTTCATGGTAAAGTTGAAGCGTTCAGGGGACACTGTCACCCACATCCCTTCCTCGGCTTTCCTGGGAAGGGATCGGATTCTGGTCTTCTACCAGGGGCAGCCGAAGGTATGCCACAGGTGCGGTGATCCTCGCCACTTCAGCACAGACTGCAAGGTGCAGAAATGTGCCTTGTGTGGCGAGGTGGGTCACCTCACCGCATCCTGTGGTGTCATCCGATGTCACCTGTGTGGTGATCTAGGTCACCGTTCAGCCGCTGCCCTCGTTCCTTCTCTAATGCCATGGCCAGCCGGGCAGAGGGGAGCCATGAGGAAGTTCCTGGCGGTGCAACTTCTGCAGAGGTTGGAGGTGGTAGTGGGGAAGGAGCTGAGGGGCCGATGAGGAATGGCAGAGCTAGGGGCCCCTCTTACCAGCGGAGGCAGGCAAGGCGTCAGGAGGGCAGGGGGCAGGAGGAGCCTCGGGAAACTGGGGTAATGGCTGCCCCCTCCTCCGAGGCAACGGCTCATGTCACTGAGGCCCCGGGGAAGGAAGCGGTGAATGAGGAGATCAGAAGGATGGAGAATGAGGAAGTGGCTGATCTCTCAGATGCCTCTCAATATGAAAGTTTTGATGAGGATAGAGGGGAACAGCCAAAAGAAATGGGTGACAAGGGTACCAAGAGTGCCAAGAGTGCCAAAAGTAAAAAGAAGAAGAAAAAAGGTGGAAAATCTTCTTCCCTGACCAAGGTGCCTAAGGAAGGTCCCACCGACTCCCCTCTGATCCCTCTCTCCAACCGGTTCCAAGCTCTTGACGATCCTGCTGAGACAGGAGTCGGGGGTGAGGTTCCAGAGGTAACATCGGGAGGGCCTTTGGAAGGTGGGGGAGTCCCTTCTCCAGGGGGTGTGTCTTCCTCGGGAGGTGGGGACGACCCTGGGTCCGGAGATGAGAAAGAGGTGGGAGGGATGGATACCTCTGTCTCTCTGAAAAGGAGAGGGGGGGCTTCATCGTCCGGAGATGAGCGGGCTAGGAAAATGGGTGGGGGGAAGAAAAAGGCCATCTAACTCGATCACTCATGATGGCGGCACCCACCCCGTTGACTCTAGCGACTATTAATATCGCTAGTATAAAGTCTGATGCAGCTAGATTTGCGGCCTTTGATTTTCTCACCCGATTTGAGGCTGAAATTTTGTTTTTGCAGGAGACCAGGCTTATGGACATGGGGGCCATACACAAGGCGAAGAGCGAGTGGAGGTGCGGGTCTTCGTACTGGTCTCTTGTGGCAGAGCCATGTAGCGGGGTGGCAGTCCTTTTTAAGACTGCATCGGTTGAATGCCGGAGAGTTATCGAGGTAGAAATGGGGAGGTGCCTGGTCTAAGCATGGAGCACTTCCTCCTTCAGTGTCCTTTTAATACAGGGGTCTACAACAGGGTGGGTGCTTCCATAGGTTCGACTCGGCTGGCACACCTTTCCTATGCGGAGTGGGCGTATGGGGCATTCGGATCCCTGGGTGGCCGAGATCGGGGCACTTTATTTCTAGTCAGTTTAGTCGTCAGGTTTTACACGTGGAACGCACGGTGCTTAGTGTCAACTCAGCAGAAAATCCTCCCCCGGGACGAGGTTGTTAGGAACATTCTGGGTGCCCTGGTGAAGGTGCACTCTCTGGAGTATGACAGGCTAGGTGCAGCGAGGGCCTCTCTTCTCTGGAGAGGGTTCTCATTTAATGTACCTAGAGCTTAGATAAGCAGGTAAATGGTAGGGACAGGTAGATAGCCTCAGTAGGGACAGGTAGATAGTTAGGGACAGGACAGGGACAGTTAGGTAGGCACGCGGTGAGTTAGGTAGGGTAGTAGGGTCAGGCAGGGAGAGACAGGGAAAGGTAGGTAGAAAAAATAGGGGCAGATGTCTAGACAGGTAGGGTCGGCTGGTAGAGTAAGGATTGCTAGGGTAGAAGCCTGTCATCTCCGGTTTCCCGGTGGCGGGCTGGGGCTTTTCACTATCAGATTTTTGTTTTGCAGAAGTGAATTACTGATATAGGGCTTACAGGCACCAATCCTGGCTCTGGGTAAGTGTTGTAATATAGAGTAATGTAGCAGTGTATTGTAAGGGTTAATGCACCTGTCTTTTAAGCAAGAGGTTATGAGTTCCTTGGTGAGCTTATTTTTGTATTGTGTGGGGTTTTTTTTTTTTTTTTTCGTGGTGGGAGGGAGGGGTTTGGTGGTAGGTTGTTTATGGTTGTATTTGCTGTGTAAAAAGGGAAAAAAAAATATATATAAAAATAAATAAGTGAAATAAAAAAATTATAAAATTAAAAAAAAAAAAAAATTGTGTGTTTTAGATAGATGTGTTTAAGCCAGGTGGCTATAGTGTTTCTTTTTGGGCGATGGACCAGAGTTTTCTTTGTCAGGTTTGGTATGAAGTGTGTATGTGCGTGTATTAATAAAATGTTTCTTCTCTCCTTGGGTGAGGTAACCTGGGGAGGAGGAGATCTGGAGAATCAAAAGACAAGTAAAGGACAGAAAACAACATAAGAAAGAAAGATGGAGGAAGCTTCTCTGAGAAAGAAGAAGGCAGATTGTTTTCTTTTGCGGGGTTGCTTTGACTGGGGGCTGTTATGCTGGACTCGGACTTTGCTTTGGACTGGGGGGGTAATGTTGGACTCGGACAGTTGCTTTTGCTGGGGTTTTGATTTTTGCTATTTATTGATTGTAAGTTTTGTATTTTTATAATAAAAGAGTTCACTACATACAGATTTATACAGTCACCACTAGAGGGAGCTCACTACATACAGATTTATACAGTCACCACTAGAGGGAGCTCACTACATACAGATTTATACAGTCACCATTATACAGTAATATGTAAACTATGTGTCCATATTCCCCCTGTGTGTAACTGGCTTATTATTATTATTATTATTATTATTATCATAATAATAAAAATACTGGTTACCTCTTCACCTGGTTCCGCCGCTCCATTCTGACATTCTGTATCAGGGATTGCACTCAGTTTTGGTTCCTGTGGCACACAAGGAAACCTCGATTTTACAAATGGCACATGGTAGGTGAAGGCCTTTTTACAGTTTTTGCATTTGACGTGTATACAATCCTAGTTTGTCTTTTTTAACCATGTTTCTACTTTACGCATTTTTTATATAGAGAACACTTCCTGACTGTTACTCAGTTATTATAGTGTATCAAAAAATGTTGCAATCGGTGTGATGATTAAATATTGATTAAAGGGGTTGTTCAAAACGTACATATTGATGACCTACCCATTAATCTCTAATCACCAGGGGTCTGACACCTAACACCCTAATCAAGCAACTGTTTGCAGCTCCCACGGTGGCGGATCAAAATAGTGTACAGAGCCATTACAGCACAGCGCCATATACTCTGTAGTGGCCATTCGTGGTATTGCAGCCAAGATCACATTCATTTCAATAGCGGTTGATCCGCAGTACCCAAGAATGGCCACTACATGGTGTATGGAGCTGTTCTCAATTGATTGTTTATTGATGACCCATGTTTAGGAGAGGTCATTAATATCTTAGCACAAAACCAGAATTCTTCTGACTTCACCTTTACTTCAATGACATTAGCGACCACCACGTTGCCAATTTCTCTAAAATAAATAAATAAATAAATTATTAAAAAACACAAAAATTAGTAAAAAAAAACCATTGAAAAAAAAAAGAGGGTCTTGCTTACAGAGCTTTGGCATCTCTCTCCATGAAGATGCGAAGACAGAAATCTGCCTCCTGAGCCGGATAAAAGGTTGCAGGGACAATCACGTATTTTCCGATCGGGAGCTGGAAACGCTTGGACACCTCGCGGAGGTTCTTGTAGTTGTCCGTACGAGCAACGTCCTTGTACTTCTTGAAGAAATCTTTCCCCATTTGAACACTGAATGAAGCCTTGAGGAAGAACAATGGATATTACAGACATATAGTCTCCTCTGCATAAGCTGCCGCCATTTCTTCCTCTAAGAGACGTCAATGGGCAAAAAAATGAATTTCGGACAAAATCGAAAAAAAATTTTTTTTTTTTTTTTTTTTTTTTGCTTTTGACTTTTTTTTGTGCAACTTTTTAATTGCAAAAACGACTCAAAAGTTTTCCTAATTTGCTCAAAAATATCTGATGTGCGTAAAATCGCTCCCGAAGATAACCGGAGTATACCGTATTTTGTGCCACTTTTTTTTTTTTCCACAATGTATTCGTTTCAGATTAATCATGAATTTTGTCATGAATCAGACAAAAACACCTATAAAACCCCAAAAGTGAACACATAAGATAGAGTTTCAAAAAAAGGTGTAAATTAAAAGAATTCCAAACAAATGAAAAACAGGCAAAAAAAAACCCCATCAAAACTTGCAAAAAAAAAAAAAGTGGTGCAAATGCAATAATGAAGCGAGCCCACTTGTCTAGCAGCTTGGCAAATCAAAGTAGCCTTTAAAGTCAATACGTCCCCTTAAGTTCAGCATTCTCTGGTGATTGATTATTTTAGGATATCTTTATTAGATTTGGAACTATATTTTATGAAAGCTGAGTTTTGACCACTTTTAACAAATGGTTCATTTCTATCTTCCACCACTAGAGGGAGCTCACGATATACTGATAAAACACTGCAGCATCTCACAATTTATTTTCTTTCCTTAATTTCTTTTATGTCAAGAACCATAACATTTTTTTTTCCCCTGGCAAAGTTTGACATATGAGAACTTGCTTTTTTTGCGGGAGGAGTTTTTAATCACACCATTCACTTTGCCATACAATGTACTGAAAAACTGGGCCAAAAATTCCATCTCTGGGTGGAAATAGTGAAAAATAAATGCACCTTTGAAATTTTGGGTTTATTTTTACTGCATTCATTATGCAGTAAAAGTAACCTTTCGGTCACAGGTTTACGGGGACAGAGAGGAGCCATAAGATCGCAGCGTCTGATTTGTCCTACTCCTCCACTAATTAGAAGCCCTTCCTAATAAATGGTGCAGGTTTCTGTTAGCAGTGCAGGGGTTAATCTGTTCAGCTTAGAGTCTCTGTAGCTTCCTGCTTGGATAACCTCAGCTGTTCAGTGTTGACCACTCCCCTCTCCCATATATACCGGCCTCTGGCAATCTGGATTGCCAGTGTTAGTCTTGTACTGCCTGGTGTGGAGTGGAGGTGTTGGTTGTTGGTAGAGGCATTAGGAGTGTTGATTTGAGACTGTTGCTTGGTGTTTCTGCTGTGTGCAAATGCTCGCCCTCTTCTATTTGGTTTTCCTTCCTTTTCTCCTCTGTGTTCTTCACCATTGTCCGTGAGTGCATATATGTATGATTGTTGTTATCTTTGATTTATCCCTGTACGACCTCCCTAGTTACGCTAGTTTGTGTGCATGTATGTGTATATATATATATATATATATATATATAATATATATTATATACACATACACTATTAGTCCCCACTTCTCTTTTGGGGGAGAGGAACATATATAGGACTGTTTCAGGAGTTCAGCAAGGTACGTGGCCCCTGCATCTTCACCATCAGAAAGCAAGGTACATGGCCCCTGCATCTTCACCATCAGAAGTAATCCGGGGAGCAGGGATAGCTAGGACTCCTCTAGCGTTAGGGACAGGGAAGGAGCCCCTGGCCCCGAGTATTCTGACACCAGAGTTCTGACACTTTCAATATTGTGCTTAGATAAGTATAAATACAGCGATACCAAACCAAATAGAATTTTTTATTATTTCAGCAGTTTAAAAAAAAATCAGAACTTTATACAAAAATAATTTTCTGGGCTTGTTTTTTTGAGTGCTGATCGATATTTCTATCAGTGATTGACAGCAGTATTTAAATGGTTAAACTAGCGAACAGATCATGTTGTTGGCTGTGAAACACAGCTGCCATCTGCCCCATACAGCCCTCACGCGACCAGGTCATTAAGGGGTTATACAGTGAGTATGCAGTATGAGCGCCCTCTACTGGTGGCTGAAGGCGGACAGAATGTTATTTTATGATCTAACTCTGGAGTCTCGAATTATTAATTGTTTTATTTGTTTTAGTCATCTTTCTATCCGTTTTTTTTTTTAACTTTGCACCAAATTAATCAAAACCGCACAAGATGTTTGGTGAGTCTTGTGATATTTTTGCTCTGTTTCATCCTTTTAGAACAAAATGTATTTATACGCGCAAATTTAAAATGGATTTCCGCCAGGGTCCCGGAAAACCATTGTGCACAATATTTGCAACATTTCAATAAGGCGCAAATGATTATATTACTCCAAAGGTAACTGTATAATGAAAACATGTCCACAATATAGAGTATATAAAAAAAAATAGCAAGGACTGAAAAACTATAAAAGCCATAAAAAGTTTGGAGAAGACATTAAAATTCCTAAAATTTACATTTTTAATTACTTTAAAAAAAAAAAAAAAATGATGGTTAGACAGAAGAGATTCAGAAAAAAAAAATCTGACAACTATAATGATGAATTAAGAGCTGAATTTTGGTTCAGTTTAGAATAAAAGGTTACTCCCAACATTAAAGGGAACCTGTCTCCTGAATTTGGCGGGACCAGTTTTCGGTCATATGGGCGGAGTTTTCAGGTGTTTGATTCACCCTTTCCTTACCCGCTGGCTGCATGCTGGCCGCAATATTCTATGCTATTCATTCTATGTCCTCCGTAGTACACACCTGCGCAAAGCAAGATTGCCTTGCGCAGGCGTGTACTACGGAGGACAGATAATGAACTTCAATCCAATATTGCGGCCAGCATGCAGCCAGCGGGTAAGGAAAGGGTGAATCAAACACCCCAAAACTCCGTCCATATGAGCGAAAACCGGTCCCGCCAAATTCAGGTGACAGGTTCCCTTTAAAGCCAAATTTGCATGGCCGATAGTCACTGCCTGAGCATAGACCATGATGTCCACACTGGCCACGGGTCTCCTACCCCAAACTCATAGACATAGATGGGATTGTTGAGTTCAGGCCAGGAGAACCGCTGCCGGTCCACTCATCACGGTCTGTGCTTGGACTGCGAATGTCGAATGTGTAAAATCAGCCTAAAAATTATTCCATAACTTTGTGATGGATGGGCATTTGACCGCTTGGACCTTCGACAATCCTAGAATGGGGCTCTGAAATGCAAATGTATGCGCCCCCCCCCCCCCCCCTGAACATCAAGCAATGTCAGCTATTGTGCCGGTAGAGTGTAGAAATTATTCCAATCCGGTAGTTTGTATATATATATATATATGGGGGGAGGAAGAAAGGATCGGGAGAGACGTGTGCCCGAAGCGCCGCGTCTTCCGTTATCAGTCGTACCTCCTTGGGGATCTGCAAGAGAAAAGATGAAGAAATCATAAACCACAAGATCAATCTCCAATAGTATCCGATCTTCTACATGGTGCACAGACTCCTCTATACATGGCAAGAAGTGATGACATTGTCTAGGCAGTTCCAACTTGGGAACTTGACTCAGTATATCGGGCTAATTTTTGGATCAACATTTTCCATAATTTCATGCAGTCCCAATGCAAAATCTGTAACATGGCCCCCACCTATCGCAAATATATAATACTGACTCACATAAGTGACTTTTGGACCCACTCTGACACCCAGGTGCAAATGCTACCTTCACCCACCCCTCCCCCACTTATAGTTACACCAGCTCCCATTGAATTTCAAAGGTTGTGCCATCATTAAAATAAGTCACCAACTCAAAAGATGGGTGGGAGTCCGACCACTGGGACCCCAATTGATCACAGGCTTATAATTATCCGCGTGTTACCACTCCAGTAATGGGACTTCAGAGTACAACAATTTCTCCGAAAGTCCCCTTGGAAAGTGAAAGGAGTGGATGGCACATATGCGAGGTCAGAGCGGCATTCTAGAGCCCCATACTTGGGATTTTGTGGAAATCCCGATAGTCAGACCCCCGGTGATCAGCAAGTTGTCACCTATCCACAGAATAACTTTTAAAAATGGAAAATCCCTTTAATCAATCTGTATTCAGCAAGCTCCCCCTAGTGGTGGCTGCTGGAAGCTAAAATGTTATCATATTTCTGGGGAAGAAGAGAAGAGAAGGGGATTTGGAGAAAAATGACATTTGCAAAGAAATATTATGCACCGAAATTTTGAGATTTAAGTAAGAGTAAGAATTTTTCTGCATGGATGAGACATATATTGTTATTAACGACTATTGACCCCCGATACTAAGAAATGTAGAATAAATTTAGTATGGCTCTGCCAAGCGACCACAAGGCAGGTGCATGAATCCCTTTGACCTTGACATGATGGAAGGGCTCTGTTTAGAGGTCAGGAGTTTGGGTACCCCACTATGGGCAGCCCTCAAGGGCCCGTCTATAACAGCTAACATAGGGCAAACTATGTGCCAGTGTATGACCCCGCTGACCTGGTAGATATAGAAGCCAATGTTATATAGACTCCCGCCCTCGGGCTTCTTCCGTCTTCGCTCCTTTTGCATCAGGCTCACAATGACCGTGCTCAATGATGTATCCGTGCCCTCGGCGCCATCATCGTCAGGTTCCTCCAGTGTGATCAGGAACTGAGGATTGGTCCAAAAAGTGGCTGTTTGAGGAATAAAGAAGCGTCTGAGAAATCTGCACATTCCATGGAAATCTCTTTCATCCGGGATATGGCGTCTCTTACGGTTTCCCTTGCACCCTCCGGCGGTGCACCCGGCCGCCCAGCTCCCTGTGAATTCTGTCAGGCACCACTGGTGTTTCCCTTTGTAGCTCATGTTGTCCAGATTAAGATGACATATCTCTACTCGGAAAAATTCAACCAGAAAGGAAGAAAACGGCATCCTGAAAAAGGGCACAAAATACAATAAAACCGTCCACAGGAGCCGCTCTTCCCCAGTAACCTCACCTGTGTCTCCTCCCCCCAGTATTCACAGTAGGACCCCTCATTCCCTTGTAGTTACAGAAGGGCCAGGTCACCTTTCCCCAGTAGTCGGACCAGGCCTTCCTATCTCCCCCCCAGTATTCACAGCAGGACCCCTCATTCCCTTATAGTTACAGAAGGGCCACGTCACCTTTCCCCAGTAGTCGGACCAGGCCTTCCTATCTCCCCCTAGTATTCACAGCAGGACCCCTCATTCCCTTATAGTTACAGAAGGGCCACTCCACCTTTCCCCAGTAGTCGGACCTGGGCTTCCTATCTCCCCCCAGTATTCACAGCAGGACCCCTCATTCCCTTGTAGCTACAGAAGGGCCACGTCACCTTTCCCCAGTAGTCGGACCTGGGCTTCCTACCTCCCCCCAGTATTCACAGCAGGATCACTCATTCCCTTGTAGCTACAGAAGGGCCACGTCACTTTTCCCCAGTAGTCAGACCTGGGCTTCCTATCTCCCCCCAGTATTCACAGCAGGACCCCTCATTCCCTTATAGTTACAGAAGGGCCACATCCACTTTCCCCAGTAGTTGGACCTGGGCTTCCTACCTCCCCCCAGTATTCACAGCAGGATCACTCATTCCCTTGTAGTTACAGAAGGGCCACATCCCCTTTCCCCAGTAGTCAGACCAGGCTTTCCTACCTCCCCCCAGTATTCACAGTAGGATCCCTCATTCCCTTGTAGTTACAGAAGGGCCACATCCCCTTTCCCCAGTAGTCGGACCAGGCCTTCCTACCTCCCCCAGTATTCACAGCAGGACCCCTTATTCCCTTGTAGTTACAGAAGGGCCACGTCACCTTTCCCCAGTAGTCGGACCAGGCCTTCCTACCTCCCCCCAGTATTCACAGCAGAATCCCTCATTCCCTTGTAGTTACAGAAGGGCTACGTCACCTTTCCCCAGTAGTCAGACCAGGCCATCCTACCTCCCCCGCAGTATTCACAGTAGGACCCCTCATTCCCTTGTAGTTACAAAAGGGCCACGTCACCTTTCCCCAGTAGTCGGACCAGGCCTTCCTACCTCCCCCTAGTATTAACAGCAGGATCCCTTATTCCCTTATAGTTACAGAAGGGCCACATCCACTTTCCCCAGTAGTTGGACCTGGGCTTCCTACCTCCCCCCAGTATTCACAGCAGGATCACTCATTCCCTTGTAGTTACAGAAGGGCCACATCCCCTTTCCCCAGTAGTCAGACCAGGCTTTCCTACCTCCCCCCAGTATTCACAGTAGGATCCCTCATTCCCTTGTAGTTACAGAAGGGCCACATCCCCTTTCCCCAGTAGTCGGACCAGGCCTTCCTACCTCCCCCCAGTATTCACAGTAGGATCCCTCATTCCCTTGTAGTTACAGAAGGGCCACATCCCCTTTCCCCAGTAGTCGGACCAGGCCTTCCTACATCCCCCCAGTATTCACAGCAGGACCCCTCATTCCCTTGTAGTTACAGAAGGGCCACGTCACCTTTCCCCAGTAGTCGGACCAGGCCTTCCTACATCCCCCCAGTATTCACAGCAGAATCCCTCATTCCCTTGTAGTTACAGAAGGGCTACGTCACCTTTCCCTAGTAGTCAGACCAGGCCATCCTACCTCCCCCGCAGTATTCACAGTAGGACCCCTCATTCCCTTGTAGTTACAAAAGGGCCACGTCACCTTTCCCCAGTAGTCGGACCAGGCCGTCCTACCTCCCCCCAGTATTAACAGCAGGACCCCTCATTCCCTTGTAGTTACAGAAAGGCCACGTCACCTTTCCCCAGTAGTCGGACCAGGCCTTCCTACCTCCCCCCCAGTATTCACAGTAGGACCCCTCATTCCCTTGTAGTTACAAAAGGGCCACGTCACCTTTCCCCAGTAGTCGGACCAGGCCTTCCTACCTCCCCCCAGTATTAACAGCAGGACCCCTCATTTCCTTGTAGTTACAGAAGGGCCACTTCACCTTTCCCCAGTAATCGGACCAGGCCTTCCTACCTCCCCCCAGTATTCACAGCAGGACCCCTCATTCCCTTGTAGTTACAGAAGGGCCATGTCACCTTTCCCCAGTAGTCGGACCAGGCCTTCCTACCTCCCCCCAGTATCAACAGCAGGACCCCTCATTCCCTTGTAGTTACAGAAGGGTCACGTCACCTTTCCCCAGTAGTCGGACCTGGGCTTCCTACCTCCCCCCAGTATTCACAGCAGGGGCCCTCATTCCCTTGTAGTTACAGAAGGGCCACTTCACCTTTCCCCAGTAGTCGGACCTGGGCTTCCTACCTCCCCCCAGTATTCACAGCAGGACCCCTCATTTCCTTGTAGTTACAGAAGGGCCACTTCACCTTTCCCCAGTAATCGGACCAGGCCTTCCTACCTCCCCCCAGTATTCACAGCAGGACCCCTCATTCCCTTGTAGTTACAGAAGGGCCAGGTCACCTTTCCCCAGTAGTCGGACCTGGGCTTCCTACCTCCCCCCAGTATTCACAGCAGGACCCCTCATTCCCTTGTAGTTACAGAAGGGCCACTTCACCTTTCCCCAGTAATCGGACCAGGCCTTCCTACCTCCCCCCAGTATTCACAGCAGGACCCCTCATTCCCCTGTAGTTACAGAAGGGCCAGGTCACCTTTCCCCAGTAGTCGGACCTGGGCTTCCTACCTCCCCCCAGTATTCACAGCAGGACCCCTCATTCCCTTGTAGTTACAGAAGGGCCACTTCACCTTTCCCCAGTAGTTGGAGATGGGCTTCACAGCAGGGGCCCTCATTCCCCCAGTAGTCACAGAAGGGCATCATCCCCCTTTCCACAAGGCCATAACTGCATTCTCTCTTTAGAATTTATCATAGGGCCCCACATTCCCCTACTTCTCACAGAAGGCCAACTCCCTTTTTCCCATGTGGTCATATTTGGGCCGAACCCCCCCCCCCCCCCCCCCAATTTTTACAGCAGGGCCCTTCAGTCTCCCCTAGTTCTCACAAGGGGCCACTCTTCTTTCCTATGTGGTTATAGCCATACTTCCTCTTCCCCCAATATTCTCCTAGATACAAAGGGCGTTTTCCCTTGTAGTCGCTGCTGAACTTTCTTTGTCCTCCCATTATTCACAGCAAGACTTCATCTTTCACCCTCCCCAGTGGTCACAGCTGGGCCTTCACCTCCCCCACTACTCATTGCTGGACCCTTTATTCTGCTAGTATTTACAGGAGGGTCTTCCACCCTTTCTCTAGTAGTCACAGCTGGGCTTCCTCCTCCCCAGTGCTCACAGCAGAGCGTCCCCTCTCTCTATCCTCCCCGTTGTCCTATCAGGATAGCTGTAAGCGAATACAGAATTGCTGCCATGAGACTAGCCAATATGAAGGGAAGCTACTCTTTGAAGGACCTGTTTGACAAATCAAAACATAGATCATATCTGGGGGTTTTAGCATCTTCCGCAGGTTTTGTACATTTGTTGCACAGTTTACAACTCAACACAATTTACTCACCAGGTTTCTCCATCATCGCAATCAATTTTAAGATCCGCCTTTATTCTTGGGTCAACTTTATCCCATTCTGGTGCTCTGCGAGATGACAAAATCCTGAGTTTATACAAATGCTGCCTCACCGATTGCCCAGGGAGTTTTCATTCACACAATATGATTATACCGAAATGGTTTTACGCTGGGAGTCCGCACAACAATCTTTGAAAAATACTTTCAAATGTTTTTTTTTTAAATAATAAAAATAATAATAATGTAGGAAAACAAGTACTGCCGCCCTGTCTCCACATAAATGATGTAGGCACAGACAGTACTGTTACCTTGTCTCCACATAAATGATATAGGTACAGATAGTACTGCCACCCTGTCTCCACGTAAATGATGTAGGCAAAGATAGTACTGCCACCCTGTCTCCATCTCCATGTAACTGATGTAGGCACAGATAGTAGTGCCTCCCTGTCCCCATGTAAAAGATGTAGGCACAGATAGTACTGCCTCCCTGTCTCCACGTAAATGATGTAGGCACAGATAGTACTGCCACCCTGTCTCCATCTCCATGTAAATAATGTAGGCACAGATAGTACTGCCTCCCTGTCTCTTCCTGTAAATTATGTAGGTACAGGTAGTACTGTCTCCCTATCTCTCCCTGTAAATGATGAGGGTACAGATAGTACAGCCTCCCTGTCTCTTCCTGAAAATTATGTAGGTACAGATAGTAATGCCTCCCTATCTCTCCCTGTAAATGATTAGGATACAGATAGTACAGCCTCCCTGTCTCTTCCTGCAAATTATGTAGGTGCATATAGTACTGCTTCCCTATCTCTCCTTGTAAATTATGAGGATACAGATAGTACTGCATCCTTGTCTCTTCCTGTAAATTATGTAGATAAAGATAGAACTACTGCCCTGTATGTGCCTCCTTGCAAATGAGGTAGGTACAGATATTACTGCATCCATTTTCTTGTTCCATAAATTATTGTAAGCACAGATAGTACTGTCTGTTTTACTCCAACCTGGAATAGGTGGTATCTGTCCAGACAAGGCCATAAATGCAGTGTGTCCAATTACCTATCACTCCATGCTCCGTTCCATTCTTTATAACCCCATGGGTTTCTCACTCTGACAATCTGGACTGTATCGCCACGATAGGGAATCTGTTCATGACAAGTGACAATCCATTTACCATTTATCTTTAAGGTTTAAAAGTGACAAAAAAAGTCCTTTTTATACATCTATATGTTACCTCTTCAGCTCCGGTCAGGGAATACGCGTGGTTTTTGACCACATTGGTGCTGACGACTATTTCTCCTGTCCCAGAGTCAGATTTCTGTGATAAATGATAAATATATCAGGTATTTTAATTAACTATATGCAATTTTATTGTTTCCAAGTGAGTTGGTGGCCAAGACACAGACAGCAAATTTCCTTTCCCCTTTAAGGCTCACTACTTAATACCCAATATCCAAGAATGTAACTATAATGGGTAGGGGGGTTTCAGTCGCACCCATGCTCTGGAGCCTAGAAGTGCCCACATAGGTCCCTTTGGCTCATCTGAAGAGATCAATACTATTAAAGACTGAGATTTTGCATTGACACACATCAGCTTGCAGTTACGCCACTGACAATATTGTTGGCGGTCAAGGGTGATGAACGAGTTAACATACAGAATTACAATATTGGGTGCAGTTCTGTTGATAGGATACAAATTCTCTGCTTTCATTCACAAAACCAATATTTTACGTTCCTTCAGCTGCCACTAGAGGGAGCTCACTGCATGAAGATTTGCTGTAGCTCATATTGAAGTCAATAATAAATCTGTATGCAGGGAGCTCCCCCTAGTGGTGACAGAAATTCTCTATCTTTTTCTTGATGCTTTCTCCTGAACTGCAAGGTTATCAGTAAAGTTTGCTCATGCAATGTTAAACATGTTAAATAATAATAAATAGAGGACGACAAGGATAAATAAAAATTTTGACTCCCATTTTCAGTGGTTTCTATTCTGGACCCAAACATTGTTCTGTGTGAATGAAAAATAGTCCTGGAACTGCAGTACAATGCCTACACCATCATACAATTGACAATATAATAGTGCAATACACTGTTGTAACTACCTCGAGAAATAATATACTGCCTGCGTAGTAACAATGCTGCACAATGCCTATGTAAACATCACCATATGGTGCCGAAATAATGCTACCATATAACAATGGCCTTATAATACTGCCATACGATTACGACCAACAGAGGTGCCGTGGGCACCAAGCTTTTCCCAGCACCCGCTTTAGCTACAGCAGCCAATATCCAGCCCTGACAAATCCCAGGAGACTTACGGTGCTACACGTGAGCAGCGATCTCTTCCTTAAGGCTGTCTGGATGATCTGAAACAAAGTCGGAGGAGCGCTATCGAAATAATAGAGTTCACCGATCCCACCGGTGAAGTCCTCCAAAGCCTCTAATGGTACACCTCCGGCAAGTGCTTCATACGACCCATTCACCCTGCAAACAGATACGGCAGAAATCATGGAGTTATATAATTACGCCCCACCCCAGGTATGGTAATCTATCAACCTTTCCCTGTAAATGATAGTCACATATTGTACCTGCCCATACAGTATATCTGCCTATAGTGCCTCCCTGTATATGATCTAGGTACAGATAGTACTGTCTCCTTGTCTCTTCCTGTAAATCATAGAATGGTAGAGTTGGAAGGGACCTCCTGGGTCCTCATGTCTATCCCTCTGCTCAAAGCTAAACCATCTCAGACAGATGTCTGTCCATCCTCTGTGTGAAGACTTCCGTTGAAAGAGAACTCACCACCTCTCGCGGCCGCCTGTTCCACTCATTGATCACCCTCACTAAATAATGTAGGTACAGTATGTCTCTTCCGATGCATAATGTAGATTCAAATAGTACCGCCTGCTTACCTCTTCCTATAAATAATGTAGGCACAGATAGTACTGCATCCCTGTTTCTCCTTACTAGTGATGTAGATTCAAACAGTGCTACGTTAATGACTAGTTATAAATGCAGCTCCAGTGGATAGCACAGTATCTCAGAGTCTCATTGTGAATTGTGTAGGTACGGATAGTACAGTTTCCCCTCTTTTTTTAAATGGTGTAGGTACAGATAGTACTGCCTCCCCGTCTCTCCTTGTACATGATGTAGGTACAGATAGTACTTCCTTTCTCTAGCTGTAATTTATGTACTGGGTACAAGTAATACTGCCTCCCTTTCTCTCTGTAAATGATGTAGGTACAGATAGTACTGCCACCCTGTCTCCACGTTAATGATGTAGGCACAGATAGTACTGCCACCCTGTCTCCATGTAAATGATGTAGGCACATATAGTACTGCCACCCAGTCTCCACGTTAATGATGTAGGCACAGATAGTGCTGCCACCCTGTCTCCATGTAAATTATGTAGGTTGGCACATATAGTACTGCCACCCTGTCTCCATGTTAATGATGTAGGCACAGATAGTACTGCCACCCTGTCTCCATGTAAATGATGTAGGCACATATAGTACTGCCACCCTGTCTCCACATTAATGATGTAGGCACAGATAGTACTGCCACCATGTCTCCATGAAAATGATGTAGGCACATATAGTACTGCCACCCAGTCTCCGCGTTAATGATGTAGGCACAGATAGTACTGCTACCCTGTCTCCATGTAAATGATGTAGGTTGGCACATATAGTACTGCCACCCAGTCTCCACGTTAATGATGTAGGCACAGATAGTACTGCCACCCTGTCTCCATGTAAATTATGTAGGTTGGCACATATAGTACTGCCAGCCTGTCTCCACGTTAGTGATGTAGGCACAGAGAGTACTGCCACCCTGTCTCCATGTAAATGATGTAGGCACATATAGTACTGCCACCCAGTCTCCACGTTAGTGATGTAGGCACAGATAGTGCTGCCACCCTGTCTCCATGTAAATGATGTAGGTTGGCCCATATAGTACTGCCACCCTGTCTCCACGTTAGTGATGTAGGCACAGATAGTACTGCCACCCTGTCTCCACGTTAATGATGTAGGCACAGATAGTACTGCCACCATGTCTCCATGAAAATGATGTAGGCACATATAGTACTGCCACCCAGTCTCCACGTTAATGATGTAGGCACAGATAGTACTGCCACCCTGTCTCCATGTAAATGATGTAGGTTGGCACATATAGTACTGCCACCCAGTCTCCACGTTAATGATGTAGGCACAGATAGTACTGCCACCCTGTCTCCATGTAAATTATGTAGGTTGGCACATATAGTACTGCCAGCCTGTCTCCACGTTAGTGATGTAGGCACAGATAGTACTGCCACCCTGTCTCCATGTAAATGATGTAGGCACATATAGTACTGCCACCCTGCCTCCACGTTAATGATGTAGGCACAGATAGTACTGCCTCCCTGTCACTCACTGGAAATGATGTAGGTACAGGTAGTACGGCCTCCCGTTAATGATCTAGGTACAGATAGGGATGTAGTACAATCTCTATCAATGCGCTTGGTAGAATTCACAGCTGCTCAGGTGATTATTTTAGGGTCTTACTTGGCATAGGCCTTCTCCAGAAGGGCGCTCCAGAACTCATTAGCAGTGGTAGACTTGACAAACAGCAGCTTACTTTTCTTTGTAGGAAGCCGATCATCCACAACTACATCCACCCACTCGCCGTACTGCCAGAACTGGGGGGGAACAGGTTATCAGTTATTATAAGAGAATGTGCTAATCTTACACCTGATCCATGAGTCACGGAGAACGTCATCAATGCAGAGAACGAGAATCTTATATTTGGTCTTGTTGTGGCAACAATCGTTATATTATGGGATTATTTTATTTAAGTATGACGAAAAGATCATCAATGTCATTCAAACAGATGGACTCTAGAACCAAAAAAATAACCATTGTTACATGGGACTTTTTTTCGACAGGTGGGTGGTGGGTCCTCAAGAACAGGTCCTGCTTAGTTGGCAATTATCGTAGCTCCCACAGAAATGTATGGAGACTAACAGTGGTCTATCATTCACCTAATGACCACCGGCTGCTAGAGTCCCTGGACCCCCACCCTGATCAGCTGATCAATGGGATGGCCACATTTAAAGGGGACGGCTAAAGTAGAACCAAATACAACATATGGGACGCTACCTTAAAGTGAAATATTCCTGCATAGTTGATGTCAAAGCTCTGATCCACGGGGACAACGCGGCAGAGACAGTCGTCATTCAGAGTCAGAGATGCGATGGAACAGAGAAACCAGCAGTCACCTGTACAGAAAAGCCTTTTATGGGGCAGCGTTTCAAAGACATTAGATATACAGAGCATGACGTATCACATAATATATCCATTTACCACTATTAGTTTTATCCTAATCACCACAAAAACGCAGTCAAAAGATCCCATAAAATATCACTTTTATTAATTACATAATAAAACCCAATACATGGAAACAGGTACAGTGGAAACGATGGGGACAGTGGAGCACTATGTGGCAGTACAAAAAACAAACACACAAGGGGCTGAAAGGTACCACCCACTGCATAGACATACCATGAAGCAGTATACTTTGGCTGACAAACCATAAATATGGTGAAATAAGTGTATAGATATAAGTAGAATCACTAAGGACTAGTCATTATCAAGCCAATAAACTAAAGTAACCGAATAATACCTGGAGCCCACCCCGACGCGCGTTTCAGAGCGCAGAACGGCTCCTTCCTCAGGGGACTTCTGTATCCTCTCTGATGTATTTTAATTCCTCTCTATGTGTGTAAAATGTATGCTACAACTTTATTATTCACTATTAGTTTTAGTGTAGTGATGAACACGACATACCTAACGATCCCTGACGGACATCTGCGCGACTCGCGCCTTCATTAATAAACTGTGGATTGGGTTTTATTTTCTGTAAGAGATGAATAATATAAGAGAGGATTATATTATTATTACAGCTTTCTATATCTGGTAACCCATCAGATGGAGGAGCTTCTTCCTGGCAGTTTCCTTTAGATCACGACACCAACATGAGGGAGTTTCTCATACAAATCCCATAATAAATCCATTGTCAAAAAGCCGATACACCCGCCAAAACCTCCCTAAATAATGATTGGTAATACTATTTGTAGGAAGAAATGGACGGTCCGGGTGACAGAATATACAATAGTATCTGCAGTAGTGATGAGCGAGCGTGCGTGAGTGGAGGTTAGTGTTAAGGTGTTATATGAGCATGCTCGTGTGCTAATCGAGCATTTAGGCGCGCTCGAAAAACATGTTCAAGTCCCCGCAACTGCATGTCTCGCGGTTGTTTGACAGCCGCAACATATGCAGAGATTGCTTAACAAATAGTCAATCCCTGAATGTGTTGAAGCTCTCGAATAACCATAAGACATGCAGCCACGGCGACTCGAGCATATTTTTCAATTTTTCTGAAATTCTCAATTAGGACACGAGCATGCTCAGATAACACTTTATCTGAGCACACACACTCATCACTAATCTGCAGCTGTCATCGGCTTGAGTGCACCATGCAGGTGGCCAACAAGCTACAGGTGGATACAAAACAGTGGCCGATAACCAATGGCGCCGCAAATATAGCAAAACTCAAGTTCCCAGTCATGGGGCAAGCTGAGAATAGTAGTTTTGTAACACCTAAATAGCCATAGATTGGAGACCACCGATCTGGAGCCACTGGTGGGCAGCTGCCAAGAGCTGGTGCAACGTGTGATCTACAAGAGTCTCCAGAGAAGTCATCTCAAGCCTACTCCCAGCATGCTGAGGCTATGTGCGTATAGGTTTTTTTAGGTGTACTTTTTTGTAAGAGTTTTTGCATCGGAAACTGAGCAGAAACTCCAAATTTTCCAGGAGGATTTGGAGAGATTTTGCTTAAAAAATTCCAAAATATACTCAGTGTGCTCATACACACTAATTAATATAAAAGTCTCGCACTCAACTTAAATCTTATTTCTTTATTGAGTGAAGGGTAGCACTGGAAATGTTTCAGCTCAACTAGAGCTTTCATCAGTCACTACAAATTTATCAAAAGATATATATACATATCAAAAAACAGTGTATAACAAAATTAAAACCGTAACCAAAAATACAATGAAAAAAAGTATATACAATGTCTCACAATTTTGTACAATAGCCAAAATCATATTACATAGATGCATATAGCATATTAAATGGCAGTGAGAACTCGCGTATAGATTCCCGCTCGGTATAAATTATCGTGGAAACAAGGAGAAGAAACAGACATACCGTGCTGTGCCTAAAATGGTGTGTGGATCATGTCCTGAGATAGAAATACAGATCGTGCCTGTTGCCAAGTACAGCAAAGGGAAGGATTAGGTGTCAGAATAAACTGGACCGTGACAAATATAGTGCTGGTATGGTCCGAAAAATACTTACAGCTGAATGACTACTGAGAGATGAGGTGGAAGTCTTTTATGTAGTATACAAAAGTTGCGAAGTAGAGCAGTGGTAGGCTAGGATGGGGGAGAAAAAGACGGTGCTAAATGTAGTATGGTGAGGCCATATGCAGTGCCAATATAGTAAGTGTATTTACCTTAGAGTAATATAGCATTGGTGGCAAGAAACAAAACACCTCGGGGGCGGTCAGCATAAGAACCGGGGCTGTAGGGTATATAATATAGATCAGGGAGAGTGGAACAATAGGACTACCTGTATACATCGGGAAGGACTGTGTACTGTACCTTATGGGTGTGGTGTCGGCGATGAGAGGCAGTACCCTCAGAGACGGCCAGTAGTAGAGCCGGGGTTGTAAAGGGATATAGTATCTATGAAAAAATATGGAGTAGTGGACCCCTAAGAGTCCAACAAGAAAGGCTGCGACCGGGAGCAAAAGTGCCTACCTGGAGGAAGAAGCCACCTATGTACATATGATGCCCCTGGAGACGCGGAGGGTACTGCCTCTCATCGCCGACACCACACCCATAAGGTACAGTACACAGTCCTTCCCGATGTATACAGGTAGTCCTATTGTGATGAGGATAAGAAACGAGGAAAGTGATCAAAATACATTGTGACTTTCCAGAGACAGGTCCAAGGAGAGGACGGATAGCTGTGTGGTCCAGAGTTTATACCGGTAACTCAAAGAGGTAACGGGCCTAAGTGGGACAGGGTACGTAAGACGATGAGAGTGCCCCGGGTGGGAGATCCAGAGCGTCAGAAAAAGAGATAAGTATTGGCCATGGTGGTAAAGTAGCTCCCTTAAGGGAAAAAAAGACGCGGAACAGCGGGTCTACCATAGGACTCTTAAAAGCTGGACTGTAATACTGAGCCGGGCTGTGGTGAAGTAAAGAGGAAAAGCAAAGACAGAGGACAAGAGAGAAAAGAGGAAGGAATCTATGTGTGGAAAATGCTCCGTATTATAAAAGAAATGTTTGTGAAGAAATGTGTCCACTATCTCTCTCCTGTACATAACCCTCCCCAAGTTCATTATCAGTAAAACGTTTATGTCAAAATCTTGGTCTCCCTCCTTGAACTGTTCAACACCTGGCCCTGGTAAACCAGTAACATCAGTTACATGCAGCCTGCATGGGCATAGTTCCCTCACACCACAAGTCCACACACCAAGGAAAGACCCACTAACTTCAGGTAACGTGCCAGGGCATAAGAGAAGCGTACTTCCCCCACGGCTACCGTCCCATGCAACATTACATATACTGAGAGGAAACTGAGCAGAAACTGCCAAATCCTCGTCCAAATCTCAAAAACATGGAGTTTCTGCTCAGTATAGAGTGTGAAGAATGAACAAGTAACATCTTTTATCTGCTCCCAGGTATCTGAACCCTGCAGTGGTTAAAAGAGGTTGCGAGACGGATCAGACCTATTGCAAGATGTCGTGTGCGCATGTCCTAAGGCTATGTCCATATTGAGTTTTTTCTAAGCATTTTAGGAGCAAAAAACGTGCACACTGAGTCTTTTTCTTTAGACAAAACTGAGTAGAACCTCCAAGTCTTTGAGAAGCTTTGAGGAGGATTTGAAGACATTACTCTCAGTTCCTTCTTGGTTTCTGCTCCAAAACCTCCAATAAAAATTCCATGTGGACATAGCTACTAACTGGAAAATCTCCAAATCCTCCTACATATCTCAACGCTCCACAAAAACATTACGTTTCTGCTCATTTTCAGCTCCGACAACTCACCAAAAAGACTCGGTGTGCACATAGCCTTAGAGTCGTAGTCTTGTGACAGGCAGAAATTCACAAGTAATGAAAGTAAGACATAGATTATACTTGGGAAATGGAATGAATACGCCCAATAAAATAAAGAGAGGTCAAGATAGCAGAAAAATCCATAGTTTAAATGTATCATTCAGTGTTTCCTCACCGAAGGTCTTTTCCACTCAAGTCCTTGAACTTTCACCGAGTTGGGACCCAGATCCTTAAATCCGAGAGACGACCAAGCGGCAGGAAATGTTGGGTCCTCGAATAACGTCCCAGAAGCCAAGCACTGTGCCCTCAACTCCTCAAAGTCTTGGTTTAAGTATTTCTTTGGGGTCTTATTGGCCCCAATACCTAAAGCTGTGGCCCTGTCCTTGGCCAGTTTAGCAGCTACGCCTGCCATAGTACCGGGCTTCTGTGTGTAGGGAGACTGAAGACTATAGAGAAGATCTCAATATATATGTATATAGTCAGTAAACCAGGTGTAAGAAATTACCCGAGGACATAGGGGAGGAGGAAACAGCTGGAGGAATTCCTGACTAGCAGGGTATAGGGCGTGTAATTGTGGTAGTAACGTCACTGTCACATATCCACATATCTGCAGGAGAGAGAAGGTCACTATTATGAATCTCCACCTTCTAATCTGATGGTCTTTTCACTCATCCATAAGCCGAGACTAAAATTCAGCCCTGGCAATTGGAAGCATGCTGTCCTCTACCTGCCTTCATAGATGGGGGTCTCTATTAGAAATATAACCCTGCCTGATACCAGGGGAAATACAAAGTAACTGTAATTTAGATGTAATTCCAAAATTAATGACAAAATTCTATATTATCATGATAATGCTTCTGAATAAATCCAGTAGAGCGAGACGAATATCACCAATAATACCGCCGTACGAGGATAAATAATACTTCCACACTATGACATAATACCACCACATAGTGATTGAATAATTCCACTATACTGATCATCAAGATAATCACAGTATATAACGATCAATTTTACTATGATGATGATGATGATGATGAATGCTGCAATATTAGAGACAAATAATAAAATAATGCCGCCAGACCATAATAATAATTGTATTTCTATAGCACCGAAATATTCTGCAGCACTTTACAATTTAGTAGGGACGTGTGCAAACAATAAAGACATCACAAAGTAACGCATAGTTTAACAGGGCTTTTCATATACCGGAAGCTACGTAGCTACAGAGAGGATCTGTCTAAGTACAGTCACCAAGTGCTATTGGGGGCATAGACACATATAAATAGGAGCGAGCAGATTTTGAAGAAAATGTGGAAAACAGGAATAGGAGTTAGCTTAGTGAAGTGAGACGATAAGCCTCTGTCTAAAGAGATGTGTTCTTAAAGCATGCTTACAAATGTAGAGTTTAAGAACTAGTTGGATTGTCTGGGGTAGAGCATTCCAGAAAACTGGAGCAGCACGAGAGAAGTCTTGGAGACGTAGGTGCAAGGTTTGGATTATGGAGGATGTTAGTCTTAGATGAGCTGCAGAATAGAGGGTAGGATGACAGACAGAGATGAGGGAGGATATGTGGGGCGGTGCAGAACTGTGGAGAGCTTTGTGGGTGAGAGTGATAAGTTTGTATTGTACACTGTAGCAGATGGGTAACCAGTGCAACGACTGCCACAGGGTGGAGGCATTAGACAGAAATACAACTCTGGCTGCTGCATTCAAGATAGATTGGAGAGGAAAGTTTGGTTAGAGGGAGAACAATCAGTAGAGAGTTGCAGTAGTCCAGACAAGGAAAGTTTGGTTAGAGGGAGAACAATCAGTAGAGAGTTGCAGTAGTCCAGACAAGAATGAATAAAAGTGACAGAAGAGTTTTTCAAAGGGGAGAAAAGGTGGAATTATGGAGATCTCGAGGAAATGAAACTATTTGAACTCAAAATGCGCGTCGGGGTACGTGGCCGAGGTCAAGGCAGGACAATCTACGGAGATGGGTAATTATTAATATGATGTTTGTGCAGGAATGGTAGGCATACAGAGCGATGTAGTGATGACTACATTGATGGTACTGTGACTTGTAAAATATTTATGCACTTTATGCAAGTTATATATACTTTAAGGCACATGTACCTAATAAAGGGTAAATTTAACATCTGTATTTATATGCATGTATTCTCACTTTCTCTGTTTGCAATTTCTTTCAATATATCCTGACCTTTTCTTCGGCTGTTGTTTACACTCATGGATTTAATCACTGATCTACTATGAAGGAACCCATGTAATAATTGTTTGCATTATTTGTACAGGATTTTGTTCTTTAATGAAAATTTTTGTATTTTTGGTATATTTTGGACTCTGTTTTCTCCTTATTATACAGGGTGGAGCGCGGTAATTTGCTGATTTGGGAATGAAATAAAAAAATTATGATCATTAGAAAAATTTATTTTATATTTTAATTATACTGAACAGTAATGGAATTTTTAAATTACATGGTTTTAAATAGTGTATCTGGCAAATGTCGACCTTCGCTATCCACACACTGCTGCATACGTTTTCTGAAGTTTTCATGAACTCTAACAAGCATGTCCACTGGTATTCTGCCAATTTCAGCTTCAATATTGTTCCTTAGGTCTTCCAAGGTGTTGGGACGGTTGATATACACCTTAGACTTCAGGTAACCCCAAAGGAAAAAATTGCATGGGGCTAAATCTGGTGAGCGTGCTGGCCAGTTCACATCTCCCCTCAAAGAGATAAGCCGTCCAGGAAACATTTGCCTCAAACAATTCATGGTAACCCTCGCTGTGTGTGCAGTGGCACCATCCTGTTGGAACCATGTATCCTCTAGTTCCATTGCCTCAAGAGCCGGCTGAAAATAATCCTGTATCATAGACAAGTACCGTTCGGAGTTCACAGTTTTGGTACGACCATTATCCTGAAAAAAGTAAGGACCAATGATGCCTACTCGTGATATGGCGCACCACACAGTGACGCGGTCCGAATGCAGAGGTCTCTCGTGAACTTCTCTGGGGTTTGTTTCACTCCAGTAACGCATATTTTGTTTGTTTACACACCCACTAAGGTGACAATTTACAATTGATTGCCGTCCAGGAACACGTCCGCGTGGAGGAACAGCGAATTGTAAACGAAAAGCACGCTGCACTGCAATGATCGAGTGGGCATTTGAAAAATACGCTTCAACACAAAATGACCTCTCCTCACGTGTCCACTGCATGATGGCAACTGAAAGGCAGAGGAATACAAATCTCCCATCAGCCACTGTAAGCCACGCCCACTCTCCCCTCTCTTCGACCGACAGTGCCGCCACAGCATGCAGTGCAAAAAAGCAAATTACCGCGCTCCACCCTGTATATGTTCATTTTATGGAGTGCATTTTATGGGGCAACGTGTGCACATACCCTTTTTTGGGAAGATTGGAGCCGGCCTTTCAGGATTCCTATTCTGAACCATCTTTATCTGGTAGAGCCGCCAGGAATGTCTGAAAAAGAGAAGGGGAGACTGAGAGTTTCTTATGACTTTATGACATTCTATGGAACTTGTGGTCACTTCAAAGAGGTTCATAAATATAAGGGGATGTGGGGATGTTCGCATTTTTCCTTGGAACACTTGTGGGTAGAGGAAAATTATTGTGTGCTGTAAAACTTTCCATTCACCTTGTTAGTGCCTGTGCATATAACAGTGGGGGTCCCCTTTATTAGTCAGACCAAGCTCTTCCAGAGGAACTGGTGCACTACATGAATGGTCCGCTGATGTTGTGTAGCACGTCCTCCCTTCACCGGGGCAATAAAAGTATTGCAGTGGTGATTAATTAGGGATATCAGATTCTCCGACCCCTCACTATAAGGCTGCCGTCACACTAGCAGTATTCGGTCAGTATTTTACATCAGTATTTGTAGCCAAAACCAGGAGTGGAACAATTAGAGGAAAAGTATAATAGAAACATATGCTCCACTTCTATATTTATCACCCACTCCTGGTTTTGGCTACAAATACTGATGTAAAATACTGACCAAATACTGACTGTGTGACGGCAGCCTAAGGCATACTAAGGGCTAGTCAGTGTTGTCAGGATCAGACTGTGTAGACACCTTCTCTCTATTGGTAACACCTAGGGTTGAGCGAAACGGATCGGATAAATTGAAAAATCGCTGACTTTCGGCAAAGTCGGGTTTCGTGAAACGACCCGATCTCACTGTGGGATCGGCCATGAGGTCGGCAATCAGCGCGCCAAAGTTGTGTTTCATATGACGTTTTTAGCGCCATTTTTCAGCCAATGAAGGAGGACGCAGAGTGTGGGCAGTGTGATGACATAGTTTCTGGTACCCACCATCTTAGACAAGGGCATTGCAGTGATTGGCTTGCTTTCTGCGGCGTCACAGGGGCTATAAAGGGGCGTTCCCGCCGACTGCCATCTTACTTCTGCCTATCTGAGCATAGGGAGAGGTTGCTGCGGCTTCGTCAGAAGCAGGGATAGCGTTAGGGAGGGAAGATTAACCCCCAAACCGCTTGTGCTGTAGCGATTTCCACTGTCCAACACCACCTTTTCTTTGCAGGGACAGTGGAGTTTATATTTTTGTGCATCAGCTCTGTAGCTTATTAGGCTGCCTTATAAGGCTCCTGATAGCTGCATTGCTGTTTGCACGCCGCTGTGCAAACCAACTGCTTTTTTAAAAGCAAAAATCCTGTTGCTCCTTTCTGCACAGTTATCTTGTGTATTTGTCCACACTTTTGTGTGCAGCAGTCCTTTTTATTGCTGCCATACTTGTCCTGAGATCATTGTAGGGAGATTGAAATTGTACTACAGCCCTTGTATTTTTTGATATATCTTCCAGCCACATTCTGTCACTTACATTGTGTAGTGTAATACACTGGGCCTGAGTTTTGGTGCAGTCTCCCCCCAAAAAAAGGGAGATTTAAATTCTCAACAAGTTTATATACACCTTCTACCTTGTTTCACAGTACCATATAACGGTTGTTATTTTGGTTAGATTTTTCCAAAAATGAGGAAGTCTGGTGGAAGAGCCCGTGGGCGGTCGTTGCCAGCTGGTACTGATGGTGGTGGTGGTGGTGGAGCATCTGGTCGAAATATAAAAGCAGCGAGTCGTCAGTGGATGCTCCCGGTCAGGAACAAGTCGCTTCCTTGTGTCCTTCACCCAAACCAAAAGTGAAGGATGCGGCAGGCGACACTACAGGTTACTCCATGGAGCTCTTTACACATACCGTCCCTGGGTTAGAGAGGGAAATTGTTAAAAGCCCATTACAAGATGAATCGGACATGGAGTGCACAGATGCACAGTCACGGCTAGATTATTATGCTGTTCCATTGACTCAGATCACTACATTGCCCTCGCAGTGTACTGAGCCAGAATCTGACCCTGATGAGACTATGGTGCCCCGTCCCAAACGTTATAGCACCTTACACAGTGACACAGAGGAAGGTGCACATGACATTGAAGAGGAGGTGATATATGACCCAGTTGTTGACCCAGATTGGCAGCAATTGGGGGAAGAGGGTGCCGCTGCCAGTAGCTCAGAAGCGGAGGAGGATGATCCGCAGCAGGCATCAACATCGCAACAGCTGTCATCTGGCAGGCCTGTATCAGGCCAAAAACGTTTGTCAAAACCAAAAACAGTTTTAGGACAGCGTGGCCATCCAGTGAAAGTAGCACAGCGTGCAATGCCTGAAAAGATATTCCATAGTAGGAAGAGTGCAGTGTGGGAATTTTTAAAACCAAGATTCGAATGATCAGTGCAAAGTTATCTGTAAGAAATGCTCAAAGACCTTTAGCAGAGGGAAGAATCTCCAAAATTTAAATACAACTTGCATGCTTAGACATTTAACCAGCATGCACTTGCAAGCCTGGACTAACTACCAAACATCCCGTACCGTTGGTGCACATGCTTAGAATGAAGGTAGTCAGCAACACTACATTGCTTCCCTCACTGTAAGCCCACCGGTTAGGACAACACCTGCAGCAAATGTGGAGGTATCGTCACAAGGCCAAAGCAGTCAGTGAATCACCAGGTTCGTGGTAGGAAACACTGTATATAGGTCAACATCAAGAATACCATCACCAACCCTCTCTCAATCTGCCATATCCACCACCACCGCTAGGTCCACCATATGCAGCTCTCCAGTCCAGCTCACCCTACAAGAGACTCTCATTAGGAAAAGAAAGTACTCATCCTCTCATCCGTGTACACAGGGTTTGAACGCCCACATTGCTAGACTAATCTCGTTAGAGATGATGTCCTACCGGTTGGTTGAAAGCGAAGCTTTCAAAGCCCTGATGGCCTACGCAGTACCACGCTATGACCTACCCAGTTGACACTTCTTTGCGAGAAAAGCCATCCCAGCCCTCCACCAGCATGTCAAAGACCGCATTGTCCATGCACTGAGGCAATCAATGAGTAGAAAGGTGCACCTGACAACAGATGCATGGACCAGTAGGCATGGCCAGGGACGTTACGTGTCCATCACGGCACACTGGGTGAATGTGGTGGATGCAGGGTCCACAGGGGACAGCCATAGCGGGACAGTTCTGCCTAGCCCACGGTTTAGGAAACAGTTGGCTGTAGGCTTTCGCCACCCCTCCTCCTCCAGAAGCAAAAGCTCGTCCACAGAGCGCAGTCGCATGACCACTCCATCCGCAGCTGCCACTGTTGCACACGAGGTGTCCCATTATGGAACAGCTTGTGGGAAGCCTCAGCACGCTGTGCTACAAAATGAAGTGTTTGGGCGACAACAGACACACCGCGGAAGTTCTGGCCGAGTTCTTGCAGAAAGAAATGCAGTCATGGCTGGGCAGTGTACATCTTGAGGCAGGCAAGGTAGTCAGTGAAAACGGAAGGAATTTTATGGCTGCCATAGCCCTTTCAAAACTGAAACTCATTCCTTGCCTGGCTCACACCTTAAACCTGGTGGTGCAGTGCTTCCTGAAAAGTTATCCGGGGTTACCCGACCTGCTTCTGAAGGTGCGAAGACTTTGCTCGCACATCCGCCGGTCGCCCGTACACTCCAGCCGTATGCTTAACCATCAGCGATTGCTGAATCTTCCCCAGCACCGCCTAATAATCGATGTTGCCACAAGGTGGAACTCCAAACTGCACATGCTTCAGAGGCCGTGCGAACAGAGGCGTGCTGTTATGTATTTGTTGGAGGATACACATACACGGGCAGGCAGTTGGATGGCAGACATGGAGTTGTCTGTTGTGCAGTGGTTGAAGCTACAAGACCTCTGTCAAGTCCTTCAGTGTTTTGAGGAATGCACACGGCTGGTTAGTGCAGACAACGCCATAATAAGCATGAGCATCCCCCTAATGCGTCTGCTGATGCAAAGTTTGACGCACATTAAGGAGCAGGCGTCTGCAGCAGAGGAAGAGGAAAGCCTTGATTACAGTCAGCCATTGTCTGGTCAGGGAACTCTCCTGGACGAGGTGGCGGATGAAGAGGAGGAGGAGGAGGAGGATGGGGATGAATATTTATGGGAGGAGGATGCTTCACAGGGGGCAATAGAAACTGGTGGCTTTGCAAGGTCAGGTACAGGGTTTTTGCGGGCCACAAGTGATGTAGATTTGCAAGAAAGTGCTCCTCAACCCAGCACAAGCAGTGAATTGACACCTGGAACATTGGCCCACATGGCAGAGTATGCCTTGTGTATCCTAAAAAGGGATCCCCACATTATCAAAATGATGACCGATGACGATTACTGGTTGGCCTGCCTCCTGGATCCACGATACAAAGGAAAATGACAAAATATCATGCCACATGAGAACCTTGAGCAAATATTGGCTACCAAACAAGCAACTCTTGTAGACCGTTTGGTTCAGGCATTCCCAGCACACAGCGGCGGTGATGGTTCTCATACGAGCCGTAGGGGGCAACATGGCAGAGGAGTTAGAGGTGCACAAATCCGAAGTGGCGTTGGACAGAGGGGTTTTCTGACCAAGTTGTGGAGTCATTTCGCAATGACGCTGACACGACAGGTACTGCAGCATCAATTCAAAGTGACAGGAGACAACATTTGTCCAGTATGGTTACGAACTATTTTGCCTCCCTTATCGATGTTCTCCCTCACAGGCCATTCCCATTTGATTACGGAGCATCTAAAATAGACACCTGGCCTGAATTGGCAGAATATGCATTGCAGGAGCTTGCTTGCCCGGCAGCTAGTGTGCTATCAGAAAGAGTATTCAGTGCTGCAGGTTCAATACTGACCGAAAAAAGGACTCGTCTGGCCACCCAAAATGTTGATGATCTAACCTTCATTAAAATGAACCAATCATGGATTTTAAATTATTTTGTCCCACCTTCCCCTGCTGACACGTAGCTTTCCTATAAAAATGTCTTGCTTTTGGCCTCCTCTTACTGACTGCTCCAATTCCTCCATTTGTAGCTGCTGAATGTCCACCATAGGCCATTTTTATGCCCCCCTAAATGGGCTGACTCCCCCCACAGGGCCGTGGTCACCACTTGGCGCAAGCACCCTTGCAAGTGCCGTTTGCCTGGACAGGTGGGTGCGCACACTCTTGGGCGACGGCACTGGCACAGGGTCCCTCATAGTACAATGAAGTGTCTCTGGCGGTGGTGGTGCGCACCCAACATCAGACACACCGTCGTAATATGAGGGGCCCTGTGCCAGTACCGCCGCCCATAGAGAGTGTTCCCCCCAGCTCGAACTGTGCTCTACCACTTGCAATACTTACCTCTCCCTGCTCCACTACTGTGTAGTCTGTGCTGTTAAATCCTTCAATGGCACTGCCAATACAAATTTGTTGAAATGATAGATGATAGTAAAAATATACAGGGGCCCTGGCCTCCATTTAGACCAGTTAATACTTTGCGCCAACTACCACTGTCTGCTACTCAACAGAGGAGCCCACCCCAGTACCTAGCTATGCCACCAGTTTATTTATGAACAATTTTTTGGCAGACATTTAGCCCACTTTATTATTTTGGCCTACTAACTGTGTCAGCCACTCATTACAGTTGTCCTCCACTGGACAAAGCAATGCTGCCTGTGTACTCCTGTTACCAATTTTGAACTGCATTTAGCTTACTTTTTATTTTAGGCCTACTAAGTCTGTCTGAGCCTCTCATTACAGTTGTCCTCCTCCACTGAACAAAGCTATGCCGCCTGTGTACTCCTGTTACCAATTTTGAACTGCATTTAGCCTACTTACTTATTTGGGCCTAGTAACTGTGTCAGCCTCTCATTACAGTTGTCCTCCGCTGAACAAAGCTATGCCGCCTGTGTACTCCTGTTACCAATTTTGAACTGCTTTTAACCTACTTTTTCATTTTGGGCCTATATCTGTGTTTCCTCCTCATCCTGCCTATTGCCCAGCCACTGCTAGATGAGTCTGCTGGTACAATGACCCAGACCACTACATTCCCCTTGCACTCTACACAGCCAGAATCTGACCCTGCTGAACGTCAGGTTCCCCTTCCCGCATACTATACCACCTTACACGGGGACAAAGAGGAAGGTGCAGATGAAAGTGCAGGTTCCTTCATCAGGTGGGGGGGGGGAGGGGGCATACTCATTGGCACTGGCACATGGCCCCTCATAGTATGCAAAAGTGTCTCTGGCAGTGGGAGGCGCCGCCCGCCGTCAAACACACCGCCGTACTATGAGGGGCCCTGTGCCAGTGCCAACTAGTGCCCCCCCCTCCCCCCCCCGCTTGCTCAGGATTACAGCACTTGCACAGTTGAAATACTTACCTCTCCCTGCTCCACCGCCGTGACGTATTCCGCGTTTCCTGGGCCCACGAAAATCTTGAGCCAGTCCTACCCCCCACAACTTTAGCCAAATGAGCCCCTGTTTTCAATGCCTAACTATTATTATAAAGTAAATTAAGATTGACAAGCTTCAGTAATACGAATTGATGTTTTTGGCATTAAAATGGGCACTGTAGGTGTTGTCCTGTCCTCCACTCACTGCCGACTTTGATTCCCCATTGACTTGCATTGGGTTTCGTGTCTCGGTCAGCCCCCGACTTTTCGCAATAATCGGCCGATTTCACCCGACCCGACTTTTGAGAAAGTCGGGTTTCACGAAACCCGAGTCGACCCAAAAAAGTAAAAGCTGCCCAATCTAGTAACACCCATTGGTCAATTTATTCAGGAGTAATAAATGGGCACAAGACAGAGGTATAAGAAGGGATGGTCCAGAATTGGTATTTCTAGAGGAAGACCGGTATCTGCTAAAATAAGTCATGTCAGGAGCGGGGGACAGATAATTGTACCCGTGCCTGCGAAGACTGATCATGTCCGGCTGCTTCTTTGGCAGCTTTGAGTACCCGTGCCTGCGAAGACTGATCATGTCCGGCTGTTTCTTTGGCAGCTTTGATCTCTTCTTGTAATAAGTTGTTTTTTTTTGCTGTTTCTTGTCTGGTATGAAGGCAGGAGGTGAAAGCATTTACTGATGGAGAGATAAAAGTCAGGGCTGGGACTGTCGCACTTTCTACCTTGTAAAAACTGAAGGTTTCAACAGGATCAGTTCTAAAAAGGCATTTATGAGCCCTGGAGCCTCGGCCCAGTAAAAATGAAGCAACTTTACTAATAGTGAGCGGATCTATCTGGCAGCAAAGAATTGGTAAAGGTTGTAAGAAACTCCGCTGCGATAAACAGTGTGGACAGAATTATTCAAGGACACCGTTCTCTCCTGGTTCTCCTCCTATCTCTCTGACCGATCCTTCACTGTATGTTTCGCTGGTTCCTCCTCCTCTCACCTTCCCCTTACTGTTGGGGTTCCTCAAGGATCAGTCCTAGGCCCCCTCCTCTTCTCTTTGTATACTGCCCCTATTGGACAAACAATCAGTAGATTTGGTTTCCAGTACCATCTCTATGCTGACGACACCCAATTATACACCTCTTCTCCTGATATCACACCGACCTTTCTAGAAAACACCAGTGATTGTCTTACCGCTGTCTCTAACATCATGTCCTCCCTCTATCTGAAACTAAACCTGTCAAAAACTGAACTCCTCGTGTTCTCTCCCTCTACTAACCTACCTTTGCCTGACATTGCCATCTCCGTGTGCGGTTCCACCATTACTCCAAAGCAACATGCCCGATGCCTTGGGGTCATCCTTGATTCTGACCTTTCATTCACCCCCCACATCCGATCACTGGCTCGCTCTTCTTACCTGCATCTCAAAAACATTTCTAGAATTCGCCCTTTTCTTACTTTCGACTCTGCAAAAACTCTGACTGTTTCACTTATTCATTCCCGTCTGGACTATTGTAACTCTTTACTAATCGGCCTCCCTCTTACCAAACTCTCCCCGCTCCAATCTGTCCTGAATGCTGCTGCCAGGATCATATTCCTCACCAACCGTTACACTGATGCCTCTACCTTGTGCCAGTCATTACACTGGCTACCCATCCACTCCAGAATCCAGTACAAAACTACTACCCTCATCCACAAAGCACTCCATGGCTCAGCACCACCCTACATCTCCTCCCTGGTATCAGTCTACCACCCTACCCGTGCCCTCCGCTCCGCTAATGACCTCAGGTTAGCATCCTCAATAATCAGAACCTCCCACTCCCGTCTCCAAGACTTTACACGTGCTGCGCCGATTCTTTGGAATGCACTACCTAGGTTAATACGATTAATCCCCAATCCCCACAGTTTTAAGCGTGCCCTAAAAACTCATTTGTTCAGACTGGCCTACCGCCTCAATGCATTAACCTAACGATCCCTGTGTGGCCTATTTATAATTAAAAAAAAAAAAAAAGGTTCCTCGCATCATGTTCTCATACACTTTATGCAGTATTAGCCCTCTGTGTCTGTACTGCTACATACTTAGGCAGTTAACTGGTTCATGCAGCTTTACATGAACACCTGAGCCTTACACTATGGCTGGTCCGAATAACTAAAGCAATTGTTACCATCCACCTCTCGTGTCTCCCCTTTTCCCCATAGTTTGTAAGCTTGCGAGCAGGGCCCTCACTCCTCCTGGTATCTGTTTTGAACTGTATTTCTGTTATGCTGTAATGTCTATTGTCTGTACAAGTCCCCTCTATAATTTGTAAAGCGCTGCGGAATATGTTGGCGCTATATAAATAAAAATTATTATTATATTATTATTATTATTAGCAGCTTGTTTCCCTCAAGCAAAAAGGACCGAAAAATAAATTTATCCGACTCTGAAAAGTCACAAATTCTTACAGAGGACTCAGCTCATTAAATTGCTCAGATATTGGGATTGTAACCGTGGACGAGGTACTCGTCTCTTACACCTCGGCATGTTACATGAAGGTGGGGGTCCGGCTGGGTGTGTAGGATTCGTCTATGGGGGCGCTACCGATGACTTTGGTTGGCCAGGACCAGATGTTGAAGACTTCAATGAGGGAGACAACCAGTTAGAAATAAACTTTTTACTGAGCGACATCTTGATAGACCCATCTCCAGTGCATCGCTCAGTTTTTCAGTCACTTTTCTATTTCCCTCTCTTTACTCAGGATCACGCTATCCACTGCCTCGGTTTCCACTCACGTCAAGGACACCCATGTCTGACAAGCAGCAAACTGTAGACAAGGATCCAGTAGCGTAGCTACCGGGGGGGGCAGTGGGGGCCATCGCCCCGGGCCCCACGCTCTGAGGGGACCCACCCAGAGCTACGCTACTGTAACTATCAGCGTGCACAGCGCACGGACACAGTTACATTCTGCTCAGAGCAGGGAGAATCAATCTCCCTGCTCTGCCGCCCGGCCGCTATGGGGCCCCTGAACAGGCGGTGGGGGGCCGGTTCCAGCAGTGGGCCCCCCGCCTGTCATCGCAGATTCAGCTGTATCGGCTGGATGCCGATACAGCTGACCGCATTGATGACGGAAGGAGCGCTACGCTCCCTCACCAAGCATCCATCTGTCAGCGTCTGACTCAGACACTGACAGTGGGCGTGATGACGTCACTACCCAGCGCCCACTGTCCAGAGATATGCGGGATCTCGGAGCAGCGGAGGAGCCAGGAAGAAGAGAGGTGAGTATTTATTTATTTTTATGGGGGTTGCCTTATACTACAGAGTATGCCTATGATGGGCTGCCTTATTACAAACTCTGCCTATAGGGGCTGACTTATTACAGAGTCTGCCTATGATGGTCTGCCTTATACAACAGAGTCTGCCTATGAAGGGCTGCCTTATTACAGAGTCTGCCTATGGGGGTCTGCCTTATACTACAAAGTCTGCCTATGGGGGCTGCCTTATACTACATAGTCTGCCTATGGTGGGCTGCTTTATTACAGAGTCTGCCTATAGGGGGATATGCCTTATACTACAGAGTATGCCTAAGGGGGGCTACCTTATTACAGAGTCTGCTTATGGGGGGTTGCCTTATACTACAGAGTCTGCCTATAGGGGGCTGCCTTATTACAGAGTATGCCTATGGGGGTCTGCCTTATACTACAGAGTCTGCCTATGAGGGGGCTGCCTTATTACAGATTCTGCCTATGGGGGGGCTGCCTTATTACAGAGTCTGCCTATGGGGGGTCTGCCTTATACTACAGAGTCTGACTATGGGGGGGCTTCCTTATACTAGAGTCTGCCTATGGGTGCTGCCTTGTGATATAGTGTTTGCCTATGAGGGCTGCCTTATGCTATAGAGTCTGCCTGTGGGGGTGCATTATACTATATGAAGGCCTATGGGGAGTGCATTATACTTTATTGAGGACTATCTGGTGCAGTGTTGCAGCCATCAAACAGTTTGGGGGCTACTAAGGGGTCAGAATACTGTGGGGGGTACTATACAGTGAGGAGGCATTATACTGTGTATAGGGGAGCTGTACAGGGGGGAGACTCGGGACATTATAACATGTAAAGTGGGAACCTATTGTTATAGGGGAACTCAGGTTACTGTGACTATCAAAGTGACACACAGGGCATTATTACTTTCTAGGGGGCAAAATTTGGGCACTGTTTTCTAGGGCATTTGAAAAGCTGCCGTGATCAGTACTGCCGTGAGTGCCAGCAGCGGGCCAGGAGGGGTGCAGCAGCCACTAAAAAGCGTATTATATATATATATATAATTATTATTATCATTTATTTCTATAGCACCATTGATTCCATTTATGTCCACCCGATTTCCTTATACTTAGTAATCTTCCGAGCAGGGTTCTCACCCCTCTTGTTTGAATTGAATTATATATTGCTATCTAGTATTTTATATCGTTTGTACAGATCCCCTCTGATTTGTAAAGTGCTGCGGGATATTTTGGCACCATAGAAATAAAATTATTATTATTATTGATGGAACATGGACAGAGTATGTGTTATAGGGATTTTCAAGTATCGGGGTTTTTCTGCTGAATGATAGTTCACATAAAAAAAGAGACATTACTTGCATGTGAATGAGGTCTACATGTCTACACGCTCCTAGGTGACCTTTGATTTTACTACTGGAAACAATGAAGCAGTTTCAATGCAATCTAGTTACAGTTTGTCTCTACATCCAGCAGAGGGCGCAGGTTTGCAGTGTTTTCAAAACTGTAGTTCCCGTAGACAAGCCAGCAGAGGGCGGAGGTTTGCAGTGTTCATAATTGCAGTTCTTACTGACAGCCAGCAGAGGGCGAAAGTTTGAAGTGTTTTTTTTAGTTGCAGTTCACATTTAGCGTCCGGCAGATGGCGCTGCAAGCTGAGCATTTTGCAATGATCTCACCCTATTGAACAAGTTGAGGCTTCAGTTTTCATTCAGTTTGCTGTTGGCTGCAGGGTGGAAGGAGGCGACGTGTGAAGCATGAGGGAGCAGCCTGTGCCCTGTGTGCAGCTCCTCGCCTTGGAGATGAAGTGAAGCTGTGTGCTGCCTCCCTTGTGTAGCTCCCTGCCCTCATGCCAGCATGGATGGGCTGCTTGTTGTCTTCCTCATATCCCTGGGCATGTTCCTGGGCTGCTTTCTCTTGGGTCTGATCCCTTTAGCGGTGAAACTCTCCGAGGTGAGTGCTGCTGTGGTTTGTGCAGGGTGCTGGCAGTGAGGGGTTAATAACTAGTGCAGAGGTTGTGGAATGTTGCCCTGCTGCGGATACAATGTATCTGTGTGTAAATAGTATCAATGCTACATACAATGTATCTGTGTGTAAATAGTATCAATGCTACTAGACCTTGAGATGTGCCAGTCTGTGTGCCCGCCATCATTAGCATTATTAGCGAATCAGTCACCTTCGGGGGCCACCTACTTCTTTCTGGCAATGTCTAATGATTAGTGATGAGCGAATATAATCGTTACTCGAGATTTCTCGAGCACGCTCGGGGGTCCTTCGAATATTTTTTAGTGCTTGGAGATTTAGTTTTCATCGCCGCAGCTGAATAATTTACATCTGTTATCCAGCATAAGTACATGTGGGGGTTGCCTGGTTGCTAGGGAACCCCCACATGTACTTATGCTGGCTAATAGCTGTAAATCATTCAGTGTGCTCGAGTAACGAGTATATTCGCTCATCACTAATAATGAATGATGCATTTGGGGGGTAAAAAGTGCTAAAAAAAACTCCATTTATTTCATGCAGTTTCAACATCTGTAAAAGAAAAAAAAATTCTAAGTATTGTGGGAACTGTTCTCCTCAAATTGGGGTTTACCAGGACTAAGTTCACACTAGGTTTTTTTTTTTTTTTGCAGCATTTATTATGGAAATTTTAAGCTGCACTTCACAGTACCACCAAAGTATGTGTATATATAATTATATACACTAGATGGTGGCCCGATTCTAACGCATCAGGTATTCTAGAATATACAGGTCCACGTAGTTTATTGCCCAGCCCACGTATGTCACAGGTTAAAAAATAAACATACTCCCCTTCCGATCCGAGGGCCCCTTGTAGCGCGCGGCTGCCGCCATCTTCCGTTCCCAGGATGCATTGCGAAATTACCCAGAGGACTTAGCGGTCTCGCGGGTAATTTCGCAATGCATCGCCGGGAATGGAAGATGGCGACCAGCTCGGCGGACAACGGAGGGTGATTATAGCGGGTTTTTTGTTTTTTGTTATTATTTTTAACATTACATCCTTTTACTATTGATGCCGCATAGTAGGCAGCATCAATAGTAAAAAGTTGGGGACACACATGGTTAATAGCAGCGGTAACTGAGTGCGTTACCCGCGGCATAACGCGGTCCGTTACCGCCGGCATTAACCCTGTGTGAGCGGTGACTGGAGGGGAGTATGCGGGCGCCGGGCAGTGATTGCAGGGAGTAAGAAGCGGCCATTTTCTTCTGGACTGTGCCCGTCGCTGATTGGTCGTGGCTGTTTTCCCGCGACCAATCAGCGACTTGGATTTCCTTGACAGACAGAGGCCGCGACCAATGAATATCCGTGACAGAAGGACAGACGGAAGTGACCCTTAGGCAATTATATAGTAGATTATATATATATTCTCATGCACACAGCTCTTTTTTTTTTTTGTCTTCGGTATTTTGTACTTTGCAGCGTTTTTTCTTGGACATAGAGCATGTCACGTCTTTCAGCGTCTTTCACCCATTGAAATGAATGGGTGGCGAACAACCGCTAAAACAAAAACGCAGGTATCAGGTGTTGCTGCGTTTTGTCTGCCAAATCCTGAATCTGTGGAATAGGACGTTTTTTTTTTTTTCAACACAAAACTTTATCAGTATGCACAAGAGACAAATCTAGTATGCCAAAACCCAACAACAACAAAAACCCAAGAAAAAAAACAAGGAAAACATGCTTCTTTCCTGCCAAGAAATCAGGTTTTGCTGCAGAAAAAAAAAAAGCTGAAAACAATCGCTTAGTGGCTATATTCAGACATTGAGGGTTTTTTTGTTTGTTTGTTTTTTTTGCTTTTTTTAATGCAAATTTTAACCTGAGTTTCACAGTATCAGCAAAGTCTCTGAGATTTCCGAAATCTCACGCACACACATTGGTTTTATTTTACTGACTGATTTGGAAAGCTGCTGCGTTTTTGTGAACTGCAGCATGTCCGGTCACAGGACAGCATGGACGGGATGTGATGAAAACAAAATCATAGTAATCAGACCACGTTCACACGGTCAGTATTTTCTATCAGTATTTGTAGCCAATACCAGGAGTGGGTGATAATACAGAAGTGGTGACGGGTCTCTATTAGGATATGTGCACACGTTGCGGATTTCCTGCGGATCTGCAGCGTTTTTTCTGTGCAGAAACGCTGCAGAACCGCATATCATTTACAGTGCAATGTAAATCAATGGGGGAAAAAAAATGCTGTGCAGAAAATTCCTCACGGAATTCGCAGCGGATTAAAAAAAGGACCATGTCACTTCTCGGTACGTTTCTGCACCCATTCCATAATAGGAAAACGCAGGGGTAAAAACGCATGAAATTCACAGCAAATCCGCAGGAAAAATGCACAAAATCCCATAAAAAAAGCGCAGATTTTGACCTGCGTGTTCTGCCAAGAGGTGCAGAATCAGCATGGAAAATTCCACAGGCAAATCCACAACGTGTGCACATAGCCTAAGACACTTCCTCTGATTGTTCCACTCCTGGTTTTGGCCACAAATACTGCTGTAAAATACTGACCGTGGCCTAAGGTTGCACGGCATCATGTGTCTCGCGGTATTGAGATTGCGGTATTGCATGCGACGCCGCAGTTATTGATTCGCTGTAGTGACACATTGCGAGTTGCAAAAGTTTCTAAATATGTTGGATTTTCCATTGCCACTTGCTCATGATTCTCACCGTGGACTTTAATGCTCAGGTCCCTCACAAAAGCCCTATAGAGTATGAGGAGTCCGTGGGAAAAAAAAAGGGTAGCGCGTGTGCGACAAAAGCTGACGTGTGACTAAGGCTTAAGCCACATAGGCCAACAATAGGGCGTTCGTAAGATGTCTTGTTCCCAATGACAGCGACCATGTGTGAACTGTATGGGGACCAAATACATTAGGGACCGCTCATACCCATACGGTTTCTGCGACCTGTGTAAAAGACTCTCCGCGATGGCTCCATCAGCTTCAGTCACGTGAATGTCTCTGTCGGGATTCCCACCAGAATAGATTGCCTAACAACCAGACAATCCCTGCCTGTGTTGTGGCTGATTAACAGTCGGAAATCATGCAGTCATGGAGACTCGAACATATTATTCGAGCACGCCGAAGACACTCGGATAACACACGAGCATGCTCAGATAACACCTGATCCCAGCACGCTCGCTCATCACTATCAGGGGTGTAACGACTGCGCTCATAGAGGTCACGACCGGGCCCCTGCGGGTGAGGGCCCTGCCAAAGCCAGTGCAAACTTCAACTGGATGCGCGTCTGCCAGGTGTGTGCGCTGCAATACACGCTGACTGCCAAGCAGAAGCCAACAGCTGACAATGGGACCCAGGATAAGGGACATATACCAAGAGGAGGGGAGGACATATATACTAGCATGGGATATATATATACCAGGATGGGGGACATATGTATTAGAATGGACATATAGATCAGGAAGGAGCCCAAGATGGGGGACATTACTACATAGGAGAGGGGTGACACTTGGATTTAGAATACCACAAGGACCCATACATCTGATCAACATGCAACAGTAGGGGGGTCCAGGTCCAAATTTTGCACAAGGACCCATCGGACTCTACACCACTGCCTGGAATGTAAATTAAATGTAAAAAATAAATATTTGGTATCACTGCGAAATGAAAAAAAATGTGATATTTTCCAAAAACTGGAATATCCCTTTAAGTTTGAGTCTTTTATTTTGGGGGTTGCTGCATTGAATTGCGTAGTATCTAAATTAATGTGCCTCTCGGCCAGATGATTGTGGCGGCCAAGAGTCTCAGCCATAACCATGCTTTGGCCTCTCAGGCCCTGTACACTCGAAAAAACCACAATTTGGGGAAAATTTATCAAAACAGTCTGTTAATAATAGCAACCAATCACAGCTTTGCTTAAATTTTACCAGCACTTTTTAAGAAATGAAAGATGAGATCTGATTGGTTGCTATGGATGACAGTTTTTCTTGTTATTTTAGATGGCTTTGATGACTGAGGCCTATAAGGGCCTAGAGCCTGTTTAACAGTGAACGGTCTTTGTCACCCATAGCAACCAATTAGAGCGCAGCTTTCAAATCTTAAATTGCCTTGGTAAAATGAAAGCTGTTCTCTGATTGGTTGCTACAGGCAATAATGACAGTCTTGCTATTACATTTGATAACGATCTATAAAGTTTCTATAAATGATCATATGTTATAAGGCCGGGTGGTAGTAATTATAATAATCAGATCTGAACAAAGTGTATAATAAATCCATCCGTAGCGCGCAGTGCCCTGTACACCGTAAGGTGGTCAGGGAGCTGGAAGCATCTGTAAAATGACAAGGGGATTATTATAAAGAGCGCTGGTGGTATATAATCCCATAATCCAGATAGAACAGGCGATGTCCACCCTCCACAGACACCGGTTGCTTATTAGCCAGGACCTTAGGGGAATATTTCACCCTGTGGGACCAACTGTTTGTTCCAAGGTTTATGTCACATTGGAACAGGTGTTTTCCCGCCTGTTGTGAATTTAAAGGGTGTGTATAATTTTGCAACCGGTTTTCTTTTAATACTGCTGCAATACAGCTAAACTGACAAAAAAACAAACAAAACCGTGACCTTGAAAATATGTATTTTTTTTTAATCGAAAGTCTCTCGTTTTGTGTACACAGCTCCTATGCAGCCCCATGTCGCAGAATCACTTCACCTGCCTACGAGCAGGGGGCGAGAGTGAAAGTGCACCCTTAATTTCACATCGACATCTGTACCCTTACTATAAGAATGAACCCGGTAACGTTGCGGGAGAGACGACCGGGAGATATTTGCTTGTGTAATAGTGGAGTGTGACAGGGCGGATTAACGGGTTTGTGTACAGTAATCAGTGGAGCGCGGATGTCAGGCTCCTCATGTATACCATCCTGGGTGATTGCCAGGCCATGACACGTGGATGGGGGCAGATAACACATGGCTGCTGGATCAGACTACTCAAAGTTGTAGCCCGTAACCATAGCGACACACAGGTCTGTAAAAATAATTGTACATTTGCTGTTTTTTTTTCATTTGTCTTATATAAAAAGGGAATTGCATATTTTAAGGGTACATTTGCACAGTTTTTGGCCGGAATTCTAAGCTAAGATCCACATTTAAAAAAAATAAAATACATTTGAACACGTGAAGCATGTCTATAGCGCACGTTGTATTTTTATTTTTTGCGCATCGTAGCAAAAGCTTCACGTCAAGTCTTTTGCATGTAAATCACATTAACGCGCGCATTTTCATTGTGTTTTTGTGAATTTTTGGGCAAGGTTTCTGCCACACACAGTAAAAAAACAAAACACCCTTTTACTACACTTCATATGAGTAGTTTTTATAATGTGTGGGGGTGTTTTTTTGTTTGTTTTGTAGACTCATACGTCATGTTATTTCAGAACGTTTTCAGCTGTCTCATCAGTATGCGGCGCCCCAGGGTCCTGGTCGTCGCAGTGGTATTGCTTTCCTCTCAGGGAGAGTGATACTTCGTTTGGAGGCAAAGAAGGATAACTGCATCCAGGTATCACAAACATGCAACACATTCACACTCCAGGCCACCAGGGGGAGCTTCTGCTCCTATTTATTAGGTCACTCCCCACATAGGTAAAACTGGTCGCCTGTAGGGAGAGTTAGTTAGTTGCTGGCTGAGCTCAGCTCAGTTAGTTGGTCCCTGGCAGGGGTGGGATCCTGTCAGCGAACGAAGGAGAAAGGACACAGAGCTGTGCATGCCCTCAGAGCTGCAGCTCCCAGAAAGAGACACACAGAAGGCAGAACTGTATTGCAGCGAGCGTGAAGGAAGTCGTAGCAAAGGAGAGGATATCAGAAGGGGACCAGCCCTACACAGGCTGCCTCCTTCTGAGGCGCAGAAGCCCGGTAGCCGTAACACAGAGGGAGTAAGTACCTTTATGTTTTGCTCCAGAGACCGGCAGGACAGCGAATTGCAAGTTACCTGTCCGCCCTGCACCCAGGAGGTACGGTGGCAACCCATGGAGGCCGGGGCGTGCTAGAGTCCCTATAAACAGCCTCAAGCCACCAGTCATACGGGTTTGTCCTATCCTATATGGGGGACAGAGAGTGAAACATTACATCTGTGAGGACCTTATGTGAAGCCTTAGGCAGTAAGGAACTACAACACTGCGCGCAAGGGAAGGCTACTGATTTCCACCTGGACAGGGGACTCTGGACTTGCCTCCAAACCGGCCGGACTCTGCCTGCCCTGTGATCTGGTGCCCTGGACTGTGGATGCTGAAGTCTTCAGTAAAGGTAAAGAGACTGCAACCTTGTGTCCTCATTCTTCTCTGTGCCTCTCACCATCCACCATCTACACACCGGGAAGCCCTGGGGACATACTTCACTTGTGGGAAGGTATACCATCTAGCTGCCATAACATCAACCCAGCGGACCCCTTAAAGCAGCGTCGGTCACCCTGACCGAATACCACAGGTGGCATCACGAACACAAACTTTATCCCTTTAAAGACCTTTCCCTTTTACACGGACGTTCCAGGGCTACGGACTGGGTCAGCCACCGTGACATCCCCCTGTGAACCGGTGGACTCGGTACCGAGTATCCCACGGCCCCATGGGGGCGCTCCACCAACAGGCAGGATTACAATGACAACTGATAACACAGAATCCACCATTCATACTAGGTGAAGTCACAGCTCACCACCTTCTCCTGTCCAATGACTGATAACTGTTGTGAATTCCGCTCTTGGGCTCCCTCCGGTGATTGTAAGTGGCACTTTTGTGAGTTCTGCTCTTGGGCTCCCTCCGGTGGTTTTAAGTGGTATGGCTGCTCCTTGGATTTAGCAGTCTGCAGCTGCTTCCACTGATTGTCTTTCTGCTCGGCTATTTATGCCTGGCTCTTCCCTTCATCCAGTGCCACTTGTCAATGGTTCCTGGTTGGATTCACATCTCTCTTGGATTTCCCTGATATCCTGACCAGTTCAGCAAAGTTAAGTCCTTGCTTGCTCTTTTCTGTCCACTTGTTGTGGACTTATTCGTTCTGTGCATTCTATGTTTTGTCAAGCTTGTTAGTATGGATTATTTCTGTTAAGCTGGAAGCTCTGGGAAGCAGATTTACCCTCCACACCTTTAGTCAGGTGTGGAGATTTTTGTAAACTCTGTGTGGATTTTTGTAGTTTTTAATACTGATCGCACAGTATTCTATCCTGTCTTATCTATCTAGCTAGACGGGCCTCCTGTGCTACATCCTGGTTTCATTCTGTGTATGTCTTTTCCCTCTCCACTCAGTCATTACTTGTGGGGGGCTATCTATCCTTTGGGGATTTTCTCTGAGGCAAGATAGTTTTCCTGTTTCTATCTTTAGGGGTAGTTAATTCTCAGGCTGTGACAAGGTGCCTAGGGAGTGACAGGAGCATCCCACGGCTACTTCTAGTGTTGTGTTGAGCTTAGGGACTGCGGTCAGTACAGGTACCACCTCCTTCAGAGCTCGTCCCATGTTGCTCCTAAACCACCAGTTCATAACAGATAACACCTCTATATACAGTAGATAACACAGGATCCACCATTCACAATAGGTGATGTCACAGCTCACCTCCTCCTCCTGTACAATGACTGATAACACCTCTATATACAGTAGATAACACAGGATCCACCATTCACAATAGGTGATATCACAGCTCACCTCCACCTCCTCAAGTGCAATAACTGATAACACCTCTATATGCAGTAACATAGTAACATAGTAACATAGTTAGTAAGGCCGAAAAAAGACATTTGTCCATCCAGTTCAGCCTATATTCCATCATAATAAATCCCCAGATCTACGTCCTTCTACAGAACCTAATTGTGTGATACAATATTGTTCTGCTCCAGGAAGACATCCAGGCCTCTCTTGAACCCCCCGACTGAGTTCGCCATCACCACCTCCTCAGGCAAGCAATTCCAGATTCTCACTGCCCTAACAGTAAAGAATCCTCTTCTATGTTGGTGGAAAAACCTTCTCTCCTCCAGACGCAAAGAATGCCCCCTTGTGCCCGTCACCTTCCTTGGTATAAACAGATCCTCAGCGAGATATTTGTATTGTCCCCTTATATACTTATACATGGTTATTAGATCGCCCCTCAGTCGTCTTTTTTCTAGACTAAATAATCCTAATTTCGCTAATCTATCTGGGTATTGTAGTTCTCCCATCCCCTTTATTAATTTTGTTGCCCTCCTTTGTACTCTCTCTAGTTCCATTATATCCTTCCTGAGCACCGGTGCCCAAAACTGGACACAGTACTCCATGTGCGGTCTAACTAGGGATTTGTACAGAGGCAGTATAATGCTCTCATCATGTGTATCCAGACCTCTTTTAATGCACCCCATGATCCTGTTTGCCTTGGCAGCTGCTGCCTGGCACTGGCTGCTCCAGGTAAGTTTATCATTAACTAGGATCCCCAAGTCCTTCTCCCTGTCAGATTTACCCAGTGGTTTCCCATTCAGTGTGTAATGGTAACATAGTAACATAGTTACTAAGGCCGAAAAAAGACATTTGTCCATCCAGTTCAGCCTATATTCCATCATAATAAATCCCCAGATCTACGTCCTTCTACAGAACCTAATAATTGTATGATACAATATTGTTCTGCTCCAGGAAGACATCCAGGCCTCTCTTGAACCCCTCGACTGAGTTCGCCATCACCACCTCCTCAGGCAAGCAATTCCAGATTCTCACTGCCCTAACAGTAAAGAATCCTCTTCTATGTTGGTGGAAAAACCTTCTCTCCTCCAGACGCAAAGAATGCCCCCTTGTGCCCGTCACCTTCCTTGGTATAAACAGATCCTCAGCGAGATATTTGTATTGTCCCCTTATATACTTATACATGGTTATTAGATCGCCCCTCAGTCGTCTTTTTTCTAGACTAAATAATCCTAATTTCGCTAATCTATCTGGGTATTGTAGTTCTCCCATCCCCTTTATTAATTTTGTTGCCCTCCTTTGTACTCTCTCTAGTTCCATTATATCCTTCCTGAGCACCGGTGCCCAAAACTGGACACAGTACTCCATGTGCGGTCTAACTAGGGATTTGTACAGAGGCAGTATAATGCTCTCATCATGTGTATCCAGACCTCTTTTAATGCACCCCATGATCCTGTTTGCCTTGGCAGCTGCTGCCTGGCACTGGCTGCTCCAGGTAAGTTTATCATTAACTAGGATCCCCAAGTCCTTCTCCCTGTCAGATTTACCCAGTGGTTTCCCGTTCAGTGTGTAATGGTGATATTGATTCCCTCTTCCCATGTGTATAACCTTACATTTATCATTGTTAAACCTCATCTGCCACCTTTCAGCCCAAGTTTCCAACTTATCCAGATCCATCTGTAGCAGAATACTATCTTCTCTTGTATTAACTGCTTTACATAGTTTTGTATCATCTGCAAATATCGATATTTTACTGTGTAAACCTTCTACCAGATCATTAATGAATATGTTGAAGAGAACAGGTCCCAATACTGACCCCTGCGGTACCCCACTGGTCACAGCGACCCAGTTAGAGACTATACCATTTATAACCACCCTCTGCTTTCTATCACTAAGCCAGTTACTAACCCATTTACACACATTTTCCCCCAGACCAAGCATTCTCATTTTGTGTACCAACCTCTTGTGCGGCACGGTATCAAACGCTTTGGAAAAATCGAGATATACCACGTCCAATGACTCACCGTGGTCCAGTCTATAGCTTACCTCTTCATAAAAACTGATTAGATTGGTTTGACAGGAGCGATTTCTCATAAACCCATGCTGATATGGAGTTAAACAGTTATTCTCATTGAGATAATCCAGAATAACATCCCTCAGAAACCCTTCAAATATTTTACCAACAATAGAGGTTAGACTTACTGGCCTATAATTTCCAGGTTCACTTTTAGAGCCCTTTTTGAATATTGGCACCACATTTGCTATGCGCCAGTCCTGCGGAACAGACCCTGTCGCTATAGAGTCCCTAAAAATAAGAAATAATGGTTTATCTATTACATTACTTAGTTCTCTTAGTACTCGTGGGTGTATGCCATCCGGACCCGGAGATTTATCTATTTTAATCTTATTTAGCCGGTTTCGCACCTCTTCTTGGGTTAGATTGGTGACCCTTAATATAGGGTTTTCATTGTTTCTTGGGATTTCACCTAGCATTTCATTTGCCACCGTGAATACCGTGGAGAAGAAGGTGTTTAATATGTTAGCTTTTTCCTCGTCATCTACAACCATTCTTTCCTCACTATTTTTTAAGGGGCCTACATTTTCAGTTTTTATTCTTTTACTACAGGATCTACCGTTCACAATAGGTGATATCACAGCTCACCTACACCTCCTCCTCATGTACAATGACTGATAACACCGCTATATACAGTAGATAACACAGGATCCACCATTCACAATAGATGATCTCACAGCTCACCTCCTCCTCCTCCTGTACAATGACTGATAACACCTCTACATGCAACTGATAACAAAATATCCACAAATCATAATAGAAGATGTCACAGCTCCCCATGCCTTCGCAATGACCTTTGCAGTGATTAGATGCTTCAATACAAAAGATAAGGTCAAGACCTGATTATTGTGGCAATATACATGTGGTGTTTCCTGAAATGCAACAGAGTTTAAATATATCGGATTAGTGCATGCTGTTTGTGTTGTATGTACACACACGTGTTCATGTGAACTACACTATTGACTTGCATTGGATCTTGTGCCATCTGTTATGTGAGATTCCTTGTAATTGCCTCTCACTTGATCAGTCTGTGATTTCCCACCCTTCCTTGTTTAGATCCTGAAGTCTTAGCTAATTACTTAGGCTTCTGTATACAATAAATAAACTGGTTTAACCACTGGAAACCAGCTTCCTGGATGAGTGTGATACATAACGTACATATAATTGGTCTCCGAGCATTTTTTACTATGTGATCAGGATGTCGGACCTACAATCATGCCCGGAGCCGTCTATTTGTCCTGAAATCATCTCTGGAGTCTGCTGTAAAAATCGGCTTTATTATTATTATTATTTATTGTTATAGCACCATTTATTCCATGGCGCTTTACATGTGAGGAGGGGTATACATAATAAAAACAGGTACAATAATCTTGAACAATACAAGTCGCAACTGGTACAGGAGGAGAGGACCCTGCCCGCGAGGGCTCACAATCTACAAGATATGGCCAGAAGTCGTCCTATCTGGTCAGCTGTGATCTGCTGGCACTGAAAACTCCGGCATCGCAGTTGAGACTGAGCAAGCGATACCTCCGATTTGCTATAAGTTCTATGCCGTGACTTCTAGTGGGAGATAATGAGCGGGGACCCTCCTCAGGTATGTGAGATGCAGTCATTAGAATGTGTCATTTTATATATAAGTAGCAGGAAACGGAATTGCTCATGAACTGCAGGTGATGTCAGGCAGCTGCTGTAAAGCCTGTGTCAATAATTGTACTTTGGAGCAGGCACCTTACAACTAGTCATAAATGTGATGTGTCCTGGTAGGTTGTGCCCGCTCCCTCTACACACCTTCCGCTGTTTTAACCCCTTAATGACCGCCAATACGTCTTTTAACTGACCTTAGATATAAGAGAATATCCTCCCAATACAGATGACAATCCATCATCTGTCGGCTGTACACTATAGCTGACAACTTGCTGTATCAGCCACGATCAGTATTTACACCTTCTAAATCTGTTTAACCCCTTAGATGCTGCTGTCAATAGTGACTACATCATTATAAATGGTTAACAGAGTGTGGGGGCTTCCTCTTTATCCCAATTGGTACCCTCAGATCATGATTTTGTTGTCCTGATGTTTGCCATGGCAATTCATGACCAAATAGCGGCCTTAGAGTCTGACGGCTGTAGTAATCTGTTCAGAAGTTAGCAACATTTAGGTGGTAAAAATACACATTTTCATTTCTGTCATACCACTTTGCATTAATTCCTGTAAAGCACCTGAAGGGTTAATAAACTACCTGACAGCAGTTTTCAATATGTTTAGGGGTGCTGTTTTTAAAATGGTATCACGTTTGGGGGGTTTCCCAATATATGGGACCCCTAAAGTCACTTCAAATATGGATAAGTCCCTAAAAAAATAAATTTTGTAAATTTCTTTGAAAAAATGAAAAATTGCTGCTACATTTTTAAACCTCCTAAAATGCTAACAAAATAAAATAACATTTTACAAATGGTCCTGATGTAAAGCAGACATGTGGGAAATGTTATTTATTAATGGTTTGCTGGTGTATGACTATCTGGATTAAAGGGATAATCATTCAAATTTAGAAAATTGCTAATTTTTTAACATTTTTCTCAAATTTTTGATTTTTTTTTATAAATAAACACAAAAAATGTTGAACTAAATTTACCATTATCATAAAGTAGAATGTGTCACGAAAGAACAATCTCAAAATCACTGGGATTTGTTGAAGCGTTGCAGAGTTATTACCACATAAAGTGACACTGGTCAGATTTCAAAAATTTGGCTCGGTCACTAAGGGGTTAAAACTGTAACCAAGCAAACATGGAAGGCTGCAAAATATTTGTGCAGGAACACTTTGCACAAAATTCAGCCGCTCTACCTTGCTGTGGTCGCGCAAACAAGTGGGAAACTTGGCTCTGGCGATACATGATCCCAATAGTCAGACCCGCACCGATCAAATAAAAAGCTTATCATTTGTGCAATCTAGAGTAACCTTTTAGATTCCTCATTATTGAGCACATTATCCTAACTAATAGGTGCCGTGGGTCAATCACCCAGAGCCGCCGTAATAATATAATATAGGGCGTCGTATCTATGAAAATCATCAAAGCCTCATTGTAAAGTCTGTTCCGAAGGTCCGGACTTTGAAGGCGACAAGTGAGGAAATCGTCCTTGTGATTATAATATAAAAGCGATTTCTATAGAACAAAGCTCAAACCCGACCCTTTTGTTCTCTTCGCCGCATGGACGTACAAGATCTAACAATGGGATTCTGAACTGACTATTGCGTCTTTAATTTTTCTCACCATTGCATATAATTACTGTACGGGGCCAATTTACCATAGCTGTCATCACCCACTTCAGTAGAAATTCGGAGATGAGCGGCTGCCAATACTGCCTGGTGCAATTTTTCAGTAGCCGGTAAACTTTTCATCTCCAAGATATGTACGGTAATTTTTTTTTGTATTGATCTTTTATTTGCTCCAATCTCTTACAGAAAAAGCTGCAGTTTGTGAGCGTCCTGGGTGCTGGGTTACTCTGTGGGACCGCGCTGGCCATCATTATACCAGAAGGGATTGAACTGCTTGACGGCTCCTCCAAAGGTTAGAAAAACGAATGCTCTGAACTCTTTTGTTGTATCTGGGCAGGATGTTTTATCCTTCACTTGGCTGCATCCAACCACCACTAATCTTTCGAGATGTCGGAGTCCGCGCCAGCACAAACAGTCCCCGGGCCGAATCTGTGATGTGAAATATATGCTATTTTTATTTTTTTTAAGCTTTCTCACCGGATAAGAACGAGCATTAGATAACTTCTATACAAGTGATAAATCGAGGTTCTAAGTTTCAGCAGTGATCTGATAAACGGCGCCTGATGAGATTTCTCTTTCTGATTCTGCTGAATTTCGCAGGTTCCCCGGAGAAATGTCTAAATGTTGCGCAGAATATGAACCTGACGGAGGCGGTGGAGGAGGAGGTAGCCGAGATCAGTTCTGTGCCCCCGCACTTCTTCATCGGGGTCTTCCTGGTCACTGGGTTTGTCCTTATGTTCATTGTGGATCAGATCAGCAGCTACTGCTCCTATCATGGTGAGATGATGATGGTGGATTTTGTTGGGAATGAGAAGGTCCCTTATATAGTCCTTGGTGGAGGGGGGGTTCTCCATTTACATGAATGGGAGATACACATGTCGCCATATTTGGGGTTAACTGTGTCTTGGATTGGGGACCCTGACTGCTCCATATTGAAATCTTGTTTGTTTTCTTTGTGTAGATCCCCGGACAGGAATGTCGGCCGGTACCAGTATAACAGCCACACTGGGCCTGGTGATCCACGCAGCAGGTGACACATAGTTATGACATGCTTCACATATAATATTCACCTCGTTTTATCCTGCGCCATACATGTCTGAGATGGGAATGCCACTTAAGACATGGACACCTTCAGAGGAAGAGACATAACTGCAATAGATGCCTAGGGGGCCACAAAAGTCCATTTGGGCTATTTAAAAAGACCAATACTATTAAAGACTTGCAATAATTGGGGACCCCGTGATAACCTTTGCATTGGGGCCTATGAGTTTTAAGTTATGCCACTGTTTCAGAGGCTTTTGTTTTCCATAAATGTGTATATTTTAGCTTAAAAATCTTTTTTGCAATTGGATTTCATTTTTAAAAATGTTCAGTTTGCCGTCTCTGGTCTCTGTGTTGCACCATCTCTTGCTGGCTACAGAATGAGTCTTCTGAGAATCAGCCAGCGAGTTCATCCTGATGGAGTATTTATCACTGTTTTCTGAAATCCTTTGTGCTGAATTAAGACCTCAGGCTACATGATGGTTAAAGGAGTTCTCCAAGTATGAGATAATATGGAGTTCCTGATATATTTCATACTGCAGCCTGTCCAACTCTCATGTCAGTACAGGCTGAAGATATACAGCTCCCGAGACCTGTGTCTCAACTGACATGAGCTGTATCGCACATACCTCAGTCGGAGGCCTTGAGCACGGCTGTGATATATGAAAATATATGTTTTAACCCATGTTGTGCTCAGCAAGGAAATCTCTAGCTTCATCCTCCTTCAGTCTAACCACATTATAGCAGTGCACAGAGACGGACTGCTTCCCAACTAGAAAAAAAATAGACGTTCAGGAGGATGAAGCTGGAGATAACATCACCCTTTGAGATCAGTAAGGAATAGATGTATTTCTTCGCATATAACAGCCCTGCTTCCAGCTGACTGAGGTACGTGTGATACAACTCATGGCAGTTGAGACACAGGTCTCAGGAGCCGTATGTCTTCAGTCTAACATGTGCCTAGGACAGGTTTTAGTTTGAATCATGTAATGTACTCCATTTTTTTCTCCTTCTCTGAGAACCCCTTTATGCTGAATCTTGATGTGGCCATAAATCAGCTTAGAGGAGACTCAGGAAACGACAGATAAGAGTTACAAGCGTTCTGTCAGTATGAGTTCACTGATGGATTCTCAGATGACATGCTCGACAGTCTCACTTATAATCATCAAGGCCTGGACCCACTATTTCCTCTTATTACATGACATTTATTTCTTTATTTTTGGCAACTTTTATATATCATGTTTTTTTTTTCATATTGAAATGAATTTATGCCACTGAAGGAGGTTCTCGCAGCCCTAAAAATGGCTGCCTCATACAATCCTGCTGGTACCAATAAAAATGTTAAAAATTTGCTAAACTTCTCTAAACCATACGAGACGACAGAAACGGAGAAGTCAAGTCATCATGTAGGGGAAAACTTGTGACAAAAGCGTCCTCTCTACTTTTCTATTCCCATGGCTGTCTTGTACTATTTAACTCCTCAGGGACAGGATATCCTTTTATTTTATGGGTTACTAAACTAAAAAAAATAGTTTCCCTGTTTACTCCCGGAAGTCTGGGATTCCTCATAATATTTTTTTGACCCACGTGCAAAATTAAAACAATTAGAAACCCTACAAGGGAATCGGAAATCAGCAGAAGGGGGTCACTCTCACGGAAACTCCATGAATCAGCCAGAGATGTGAGTGGCTACAAAGAGCATCTGTCACTAGGTGTAATGCTTAATTTCCCCCTGTGGTGGCGCTGCAAGGAATTTACATATATTTTTGCCAGGTTTTCCCTGCAAATTACAACTATACAAAGTACCGGTACTATACGGCCCAATTTAATGTCTATATGCCTCCATAGATACATAGAGAGTAACAGTAAAGGCACCATGTATCTCCACGACTGCCCTAATATGAACCTGTACACGACAGGAATAATAACAGCCAAGGCTTTAGTCTTACATAGGGCCATCCTCGAAAATGAGTGACTGCCCTAGGAGGGCACTAGTGAGGGAGTCAACGTAAAAGGCTTCTGAGGTTACTCCGCAGATTGCCATGGAATTGTATGACTCCCTACACTAGAACCACGTAGTCTCCGTGAGTTTCCAACCTATGTCAGGTGCCATATTTAAGTAGCTATTTGGCATCCAAGTGTACCATAATTTGACTTCTTCATGCCCTCATACGAATAAAGGCTCCATGCTTCCCTCTGCGTGTGTCATTAAGTCTATACAAAACAGAAGTGTAACGTGGCCGAGGTGCGAAAGCCTAAATCTGCTGACTTCAAAAATGACTGACTGTCCTTGGAGGGCACTAGTGAGGAAGCCCGTCATGTTGAGAACTTTTAAAGCTGGATATGGAAGATGCTTCTCTACAAACGATTGTCTGTGTTCTGAATGTTGTATATATCTACAGTTTAACTCTAAATCCAATCCTGTGCCCAACAGAAACTGCCATAATTAACCCAACCAGACCATATTCTGATATTAAAAGGAATGGCCTGTTCTTCATAAATTAGGAACAATTATGTGATTAATTCACCTTTATCAGGACCGGATCCTGGTAAGTAGGATTAGGAGAGTGGATTAATTCGGTAATGACTGCACATGCTGTTATCCCAGGGCCAGGACTCCTATCTTATTATAGCTGCCTGGGACTTACGCCTTAAATCGGCCTATTTGTCTCCCTCCACACCTGAGGCTTATACAAAGCTCTTTTGATGGATGTTTTGGCTTCTGTCTGTACTCAAAAAACGTACTTCTATGCCACATAGAAAATATAATTCTCATACAAAAGAAGTATTATAATAGTTATATTCCTGTATAACTAGGGGCAGTATTATAGCAGTTATATTCTTGTACATAGGAGCAGTATTATAGTAGTTATATTCTTGTACATAGGAGCAGTATTATAGTAGTTATATTCTTGAACATAGGGGCAGTATTATAGTAGTTATATTCTTGTACATAGGAGCAGTATTATAGTAGTTATATTCTTGTACAAAGGAGGCAGTATTATAGTAGTTATATTCTTGTACATAGGGGCAGTATTATAGTAGTTATATTCTTGTACAAAGGAGGCAGTATTATAGTAGTTATATTCTTGTACAAAGGAGGCAGTATTATAGTAGTTGTAAATAAGGGCAGCATTATAGTAGTTCTATTCTTGTACATAGGGGCAGCAATATAGTAGTTATATTCTTGTACAAAGGAGGCAGTATTATAGTAGTTATATTCTTGTATATAGGGGTAGTATTATAGTAGTTATATTCTTGTACATAGGAGCAGTATTATAGTAGTTATACTCTTGTACATAGGGGCAGTATTATAGTAGTTATATTCTTGTACATAGGAGCAGTATTATAGTAGTTATATTCCTGTACATAGGAGCAGTATTATAGTAGTTATATTCTTGTACATAGGGGGCAGTATTATAGTAGTTATATTCTTGTACATAGGAGCAGTATTATAGTAGTTATATTCTTGTACATAGGGGGCAGTATTATAGTAGTTATATTCTTGTACATAGGGGGCAGTATTATAGTAGTTATATTCTTGTACATAGGAGCAGTATTATAGTAGTTATATTCTTGTACATAGGAGCAGTATTATAGTAGTTATATTCTTGTACATAGGAGCAGTATTATAGTAGTTATATTCTTGTACATAGGGGGCAGTATTATAGTAGTTATATTCTTGTACATAGGAGCAGTATTATAGTAGTTATATTCTTGTACATAGGAGCAGTATTATAGTAGTTATATTCTTGTACATAGAGGCAGTATTATAGTAGTTATATTCTTGTATATAGGGAGCAGTATTATAGTAGTTATATGCTTGTAAATAGGAGCAGTATTATAGTAGTTATATTCTTGTATATAGGGAGCAGTATTATAGTAGTTATATTCTTGTACATAGGGGCAGTATGATAGTTATATTCTTGTATATAGGGGGCAGTATTATAGTAGTTATATTCTTGTACATAGAGGCAGTATTATAGTAGTTATATTCTTGTATATAGGGGCAGTATTATAGTAGTTATTTTCTTGTACATAGGGGCAGTATTATAGTAGTTATTTTCTTGTACATAGGGGCAGTATTATAGTAGTTATTTTCTTGTACATAGGGGCAGTATTATAGTAGTTCTATTCTTGTATATAGGGGCAGTATTATAGTAGTTATATTCTTGTATATAGGGGCAGTATTATAGTAGTTATTTTCTCTGATCGCCCATGACGGCACCACGGAGAGAGGGGATCCGCCCACCAAGGACAGGAAACCTACGGATAAAAAGGCGGTACCACTCTCCTGCATCAGTTGGTTTCCTGTCCTTGATGGGAGACCTACGGACTTACCAGTCATCGTTGGAATTCCGGGGCCAACCAGTCCGATTCAGGCAGCTGGGGTCCCTCTGCCTCGGCTAGGGTGGTGACCCGAAGCGCCACCGCTGGGAGCTGTGAGCCGACAGGGTGTGCGGGGGAGGTGACAAGGAATTCGCGGTCACCTCCCCAGGTAAGATGCAGCAGCGACAACATCCAGGGGGGTCCCTCTGTGGTTGTGGGAGATGCAGCGCAACCCTCCCTAAAACTAGCATAAGTCTGCACGCTGCACTGCCATCGGGCGTGCAGAGAAAGCGCTACAGGGCTGCATAGGACTGGGGGTGCCGGTCAGCAGCGCCTTTCTGCCTCCAGCACGCCGGGATCTAGGTGGTCTCGCGGTGCGCTTGTGCGCCGGTATATGCAGGCCGACCGGGTGCTTGTGCGTTACATGCAGGCGCCGGTGTATTTCCGGGTGCGTTCTGCGCAGGCGCCGGCGGGACTTCCGGCCGGGCGCCTGTTGCGCTCTGCGCAGGCGCCGGCGGGGTTCCGGCCGGGCGCTGGGGCGCATGCAGCGGCTGGTATGTTTCCGGCCGGACGCTTAGCACAGGTTCCGGCGGATCTGCCGGCCGGGCGCCTGGTGCGCTCTGCGCAGGCGCCGGCGTGGCCCGGCCGTCAGTTTGGTACGATTTGCGCAGGCGCTAGCAGGCGGCTGTTAGGGACCATGTAGGAGTTATTGCGCAGGCGCCGGCGTTCAGCGCTCGCTTCTGCGCAGGTGCGGACAGCGGGAGGATTCAAATAGGAGAATCTACTTCCTCCCAGTGGCTCTGCAGTAAAAAGCAGGAGCCTCAAGAGATAAAAGCGCTAGCTCAGCCAAGCTCGAGGCAGCATCTGCAAACAGCAGCAGTATGAGTAATCCGGCATCACCTTTGCCCGAATCACCTCCACCTGCAACATCGCCACAGCAGCAGCAGCAGCAAAAAAGGCGACAGCAGAAGGGACACCAGGACACCAGCAAGGAACGCCAAAGGTCTCAACACAGTAAGGAGTCCAGTACGGCGTCGGGGAGAAAGCCAGAGGCAGAAAACCCCCAACCGGTATTTATGGGTCCTGGAGGTGGTAAGTGGATCTTCGTGAATGTCAGAGACAGTAAGAGTGTTATTTGTCTCTTTTAGGGGAGGAAAAGCGTAGCTAAAACTAAGCACAAAAGTTGCGCCATCTGTAGAGAGGATCTTCCACCTACATGGGATAAGAGACTATGCAATACCTGCATTCAGCAGACTGTATCTGAAAACCTTCCAGGGTTTGCAACAGATCTTAAAACCCTAATTAAGGAGCAAGTGGAGGACACCTTTAGGTCACTAAAAAGTGGGAAAAAAAGGAGGAAGTCCAAACACAGGTCCCCATCTCCGGTCTCGAAATCCGAAAGTGATAGTGAGAGTTCAATGTCTTCACCCTCCTCTGATTCATCTGCATCATCTACTTCTTCCTCTGGGGGACATAATTGTTTCCCTCTAGAGGATACTGATGGCCTCATAAAGGCGGTGAGAAGTACCATGGGGTTGGTAGACTCCCATCCTAAAAAAACAGTACAAGACATCATGTTTGGGGGCCTAGAACAGAAAAAGAGAAGAGCTTTCCCGCTTAACGAAGCAATCGCGGCCTTGATTAAGAAGGAATGGAAGAAGCCCGTGAGGAAGACTCTCTTGACGCCAAAAAGGAAATACCCCTTTGAGGAGGAATCATGCTCCTTTTGGGAAAAGGCCCCCAAATTAGACGTGGCAATTGCTAAAGCCTCAAAGAAATTCGCCCTCCCGTTTGAGGACATGGGGGTTCTGAAGGACCCAATGGACAAAAAGGCAGATGCATTTCTCAAGGGCTCTTGGGAGGCAGCGGGAGGAGGCCTGAAGCCAGCAGTTGCAGCAGCATGTACTTCACGCTCGCTGATGATCTGGCTAAACCAACTAGAAGGTCAATTGAAGGGGAAAACTTCCCGGGACTCAATTCTAAACACACTACCCGTAATGAGAGGGGCCGCGGCTTTTCTAGCCGACGCCTCAGCCGACTCCATCAGGCTATCCGCCAGAGCAGCAGTGTTTGCTAATGCGGCTAGACGTGCTCTCTGGCTTAAGAATTGGCCGGGCGATCTACAGACAAAAACGAAATTGTGCACCATCCCTTGTGAAGGAGAGTTTTTGTTCGGGTCAACTCTAGATGACATCCTGGAAAAAGCAGGAGACAAGAAAAAGTCCTTCCCCTCTCTGGGTCTCCCTTCTTATAGAAAGCCCTTTCGGAACAAGAGGTTTTTCCGTAAGAACCCAGGGAGAGGCCAGGGGAAGTGGGAAGATAAGAAGACGAAGAATAAAGGGTTCATCTTTAACAAAAACCTCAATGACAACAAGAAACCTCCACAATGAAGGTTCGCCCCAGGTGGGAGGGAGATTATCCCTCTTTCTCCCAGCCTGGGAAAAGATCACCTCCAGTCAATGGATCTTAAGTATCATAAAATCAGGACTAAGATTAACATTCAAGAGGTACCCTCGTCCCTCTTTCAAGATAACACCTATGAGATCCTCGGCAGAAGAACAGTTAACACTGGAGAAAGAGATTGTGGGGTTAGTAAAAAAAGGAGTACTCCTGGAAGTTCCCCCTCAAGAAAGAGGGCAAGGGTACTATTCCCCTCTATTCCTGAGAAAGAAACCAGACGGTTCCTTCAGGACTATTATCAATTTGAGGAACCTAAACAATTACCTAGAGGTTCAGGCGTTCAAGATGGAAACAATAAAGTCATCAATCAAAATGCTGTTTCCTCAATGCTTCATGGTGGTCCTGGACCTGAAGGACGCGTATTATCACGTCCCAATACACAAGGATCACCAAAGATTCCTGAGAATGGCAATCCACATCAAGGGAGTCCTAAGTCACTTCCAGTTCACAGCCCTACCATTTGGCCTAGCAATAGCCCCGAGGGTCTTTACAAAACTGGTCGCGGAGGTAATGGCTCACCTCAGGGAAGAAAACACCCTGATCGTACCATATCTGGACGATTTTCTGGTGATAGGCTCCTCCCCGCAACATTGTATGAATCAGCTAGATTTAGTGATTCACTCTCTAAAAGACCTGGGCTGGCTAATAAACCTAGAGAAATCCAGACTGGTGCCTTCTCAGGTTCAGGAGTACCTAGGTCTCACTCTAGACTCCAGGAAAATGGAATGCCGGCTCCCAGAGAGCAAGATACAAAAGATAATGAGTTTAGCGTTAAGAGTACAATCTCTCCCCTCTATATCTCTCCGTCAGGGCATGTCCCTGTTGGGCTCTATGACCTCGTGCATTCCTGCGGTCCAGTGGGCCCAACTACACTCAAGAGATCTCCAATGGCAGCTACTTTCAGAGCAAATCCTCCTAGGAGAGTATTTAGAAGGGCGGTTAACATTATCTCCTCGCACCAATCACTCTCTGATTTGGTGGACGTTGCGGGAAAATCTTTCCCAGGGAGTTCCATGGGTGATCCCAATATCAAAGGTCCTAACTACGGACGCAAGCCCCTCAGGGTGGGGAGCTCATCTGGGCGACTTGGTAGCTCAGGGCATTTGGTCCCCTTCCCTGGCAAACAGTTCCTCCAATATGAAGGAACTCCTGGCTGTAAAATTTGCCCTTCAGGAATTTTCGGGGGTCCTTCAATCTCACCACGTAAGAGTGATGTCAGACAATCAGGTAGTAGTATCCTACATAAACCATCAAGGGGGTACCCGTTCCAAAAGCCTAATGGAAGTGACCAACTCAATCCTTCAGTTAGCCGAGAACAACCTTCTATCCCTGACAAGCCTACACATAAAGGGGGTAGACAATTACAAGGCAGACTTCCTCAGTCGATCCAGCCTAAAACAGGGGGAATGGGAACTAAATGCGGAGATATTCACCCAGATCACACAAAAATGGGGTGTTCCCAAAATAGATCTCTTCGCGAGCCATTTAAACAAAAAAGTAGCCTCCTTTTGCTCCCTATCTCCCCTGGGGAACCCAGTAGCTGTGGACGCGTTCCTGATCCCCTGGGGTCATCATCTGGTCTATGCCTTTCCTCCCCTCTTTCTGATTCCAGCAGTGCTGAGGAAGATTCGGGAGGACGGGGCGCTGGTCATCTTAATTGCCCCGTTCTGGCCGAAGAGACCTTGGTTCTCATGGATGAGGAAAATGTCAATATCCGACCCTTGGGTATTACCAGACCTCCGGGATCTGTTGTCACAGGGCCCTATCTGTCATCCACAAGTCAAGAACTTGCACTTGACAGCCTGGCTCTTGAGAGGAAAATATTAGAAAACAGAGGGTTCTCTTCGGGGTTAATTTCAACTCTGTTAAAAAGTAGGAAGCCGGTTACAACGAAACAGTACGGCAAAATATGGAAAAAGTTCCTGTCCTTTTCAGGTGCAAAAATAGGGAAAGAGATTCCCATCAATTCCATATTAGAGTTCCTACAAAATGGCCTGGATATGGGGTTAGCCACCAGTACACTAAAAGTTCACGTGGCAGCATTAGGAGCCCTATTTAATTTTGACCTAGCTTCAAATAGATGGATCTCTAGATTCATTAAGGCAGCAGGAAGATCTAGGCCTCTACCAGTAAAAGTGGTTCCTCAATGGGACTTAAACTTGGTCCTTAAAGCACTGACTAGTCCTCCATTCGAACCATTGCATGAATCTACTATAAAAACGCTATCCCTCAAAACCGCTCTATTAGTTGCACTCACTTCTGCCCGTAGGGTCAGTGACTTACAAGCTCTGTCAGCCTGCCTTCCTCACACACAATTTCTAGAGGATAGGGTTATTCTAAAAACAGACCCAGCATATCTCCCGAAAGTGGCTTCAAAATTTCACAGGTCTCAAGAGATATCTCTCCCCTCCTTCTACCCCAATCCTAAGAACGAGGAGGAACAAACACTACATACACTAGATGTAAGGAGATGTCACTTACACTACCTAGAAGTCACTAGAGAGAGTAGGGAGGATTCCTCTCTGTTTGTGTGTTTTCAGGGTCCCCGGAAGGGGAAAAAAGCATCTAAGGCCACCATAGCAAGATGGATCACAGACGCCATCAGTCTATCTTATTCAGCAAGTGGGATGTCCGTTCCTGGGGAGGTTAAGGCTCACTCAACGAGGGCAGTAGCAACTTCCTGGGCGGAGAAGGCCGGAGCTTCCATAGACCAGATATGTAGAGCTGCTACCTGGTCCTCACCATCCACATTCTATAGGCACTATAGATTGGACCTAATCTCCTCTTCAGACCTTACTTTCGGTAAAAGGGTTCTGGAGGCGGTGGTCCCTCCCTGAATGTACCATCTATTCAAATCTCTCCGTGGTGCCGTCATGGGCGATCAGAGAAAAATATAGTTCTTACCGATAACGGTATTTCTCTGAGCCCATGACGGCACCCGTACATTCCCTCCCTTCACTTATGGGTGTACACCTTGAAATAGTGCCATAATCCATTTATAGTTGGAAGTCACGCGGTATCTTGTTATGCTAAGCAGTTAAAATTATTTTACAAATGTCTTAGTAGTCTCCCATCGTTATCTATGTAAACAAACTGATGCAGGAGAGTGGTACCGCCTTTTTATCCGTAGGTTTCCTGTCCTTGGTGGGCGGATCCCCTCTCTCCGTGGTGCCGTCATGGGCTCAGAGAAATACCGTTATCGGTAAGAACTATATTTTTCTTCTACATAGGGGCAGTATTATAGTAGTTATTTTCTTGTACATAGGGGCAGTATTTTTGTAGTAAAATATCTATTGTGTAAGAGTATTACTTAACACAAGATGTTGCAATGCACCTCGCCCTTTTACTCTTTACTACCCTTTTTCATCATGATTAACCCATGTGACCGTTTTGTAGAATCTTCGGATTTTTGAGAAATAAATTTGAGAAGCTTGTCTTCATTATGTAGCTAAGCGCTTTCATTTTGCTCCACAGCTGATGGTGTTGCTCTTGGAGCCGCAGTTGCATCTTCCCAGGTGTCGGTACAAGTCATAGTCTTCTTTGCAGTAATATTACACAAGGTAACCAAAACTTATTCGTAAAATGTGACTTAGAAATAAATAGCAGGCACAGTAATCCATGTTTATGTCCCTTTCTTCAGCCTATTCTAGTGTGTGGTGTATGCCCTGCTTATCTTGGCCTCATCCTTTGTGTTCACCATGCATTAGGTTCTTACGTGGCACAGGCGGGGGTTACTTTTGCTGTAATGGATGTAGTTTATAGTATGGCATAAAACCTCACCTGTACACTTATTGCATGAATGACCCTAAAACAAGCTAATACGACAAATTCAATATTTCTCATGACTGCATCCAGACGTGTCCTTGGAGTTAGACTGCAATTGATCAAAAACACCCAATGAGTTGGATGCCAACAGTTTCTAACAAAGGAAACCATGCGGTTATAGGTATAACGGTTTATACCCTACTATAAAGTTGCAGTTTTCTGCGAGTACCCATAAATTACTTAATTTTATTGCCTGAACCAAGATAGGCAGCTTACAGTTTGAAAATACCAAAGGAAAAATGTAGAAATCCAATGCAGAGCACCGTACGTGTGAAGCTAGCCTTAGATAACGGTTACCTGATTAAGGCTAGTTTCACATTTGCATTTAAAAACGCAGCGTTTTAAACGCAAACACATGTGGTGAAAAAAAACGCATGCAAACGCTGCGTTTTTTAGACGCATGCGTTTTTGCCTGTGGTAAAAAAAAAGCGGCGTTTTGACGCGTTTGCATGCGTTTTTTCCTGCGTTTGCGTTTTTGAAACGCATGATGAGAAGTGTGTGATAGCTGCCAATCATCAAAATCAACTAGAAAACCCACTATAAACAGAAATAGCTAGGGTTAGGATCCCTAGGGTTAGGGTTAGGGTCCCTAGGGTTAGGATCCCTAGGGTTAGGGTTAGGATCCCTAGGGTTAGGGTTAGGATCCCTAGGGTTAGGGTCCCTAGGGTTAGGGTCCCTAGGGTTAGGGTTAGGGTCCCTAGGGTTAGGGTTAGGGTCCCTAGGGTTAGGGTTAGGATTAGGGTTAGGATCCCTAGGGTTAGGGTTAGGATCCCTTTAGGGTTAGGGTTGGGGGGTGGCTTATCAGTGTGTATTCTTGTGTTTTTGTATTAAAACGCATGCGTTTACATAGACAGCAATACTTTTTTTGCCGCAAAAAAAGCCTCTAGAAATGACTACATGTTGCATTTCCGCAACAAAACACAAGCATAGAAACGACGCATGCATCGTCAAAACGCATGCAAAAAAACGCATGCGTTTTTAATGTTAAGTATAGAAAAAAAAACGCATGCGTTTTTTTGCGCTAAAACGCAGCGGCAAAAAACGCAAATGTGAAACCAGCCTAAGAGATCGTCCGCCGGCTATCCCTCCCGAATTCCCTACACACATGAAAGCTCAGCTTAGCCGAATGCTCCTGTGTCCTGTAAGGGGAGAGCGGAGTAAGTCACTGCCAAGCCATTGTCCTAATAAATTATTATTATTATTATTAAATGTATACCTAATAAAGATGGCAGTCAAGAACAAGTCTCTTGTACTGCCTGGACCAAGATAAGCAGCAGCAACAGCATCTGAAAGCATGTAGAAATCCAATGTTGAGCTGAATGGGATGCAATGTGAATAAAGGGTGAGGATCGGTTCCCTTAAGGACAGCCCCCGAGGATACACAAACTATAGAGAAACAAAATGTATTACATGAGAGATTACCGATTCCGTTGTGACGTTCCCTCTGCAGGCGCCGGCGGCGTTTGGCCTGGTCTCGTTTCTCATGCATGCTGGATTGGAGAAAAAGCAAATTCAGAAGCATCTCTTGGCGTTTTCAATAGCCGCTCCGCTCCTCACCATCACGACTTATTTAATTCTTAGCATGGTAAGTGGAAATTGAAGAAGTGAAGACCGATCAGTAGCAGTAACATCCATCTCAAGGATATGGCAGCCGGCACGTCCAGGGACTACGCTGAGAACATAAATGATAAGTTGTTGATCACTGGTGGTCCAGCTGGGATCATCCAAGAATGAGACACTGAGGTCCCCTATCTATGGAGCAATGGTCACCTATGTGCATCACCACTCCATGTATTCTGTGTGGACGCTGACCTCAGTCCTACAGGCAACGAATGGAGCCATGGCCTCAATGTCCGACCATCACTTCAGAGTTGCGTTCGTAAGATGGAATCTCAGCAGATGGATCCTCAGTGATCGTCACCTATTCAGCGGTGTGGCTGCGATACTGCTCCAAGCTCGGTGTCTTAAATCCTCCAAAGGGCCGCTGTAATCGGTCATGGTCTGACCATATCTAGTTCTAGTGATATGTTCTATGTAGATGGTTTCTTATCTTAACAGGGAATAGAAACTAGTGATGGGCGAACGTGCAGGGATAAGGTGTTATCTGAGCATGCTTGAGTGCTAACGGAGTGTCTTCGGCATGCTCGAAAAATATGTTTGAGCCCCCACAGCTGATCGGCACATGCAGAGATTGTCTGTTTGTTAGGCAATCCCTGCATGTGTTATGGCTGTCGAAAAGCTGCAGGGACTCAAACATATAATTCGAGCACCTCGAAGACCCTCAGATAGCACCTGAGCATGCTCAGATAACACCTCATCCGAGCACGTTCGCTCATCACTAATAGAAGAATAACGAAGTTGATAAAGGTGTATCCCAAGGAGACCTTATCACAGGCCAGTCCTCCAATGTTAACCTTCCCTTAGACCACCACAAACAACAAGACCTCTATTAAAGGCAATTTGTCATCATAAAATGACCTGCAGTTTTAAAAGATTTTTATGCTAATTTTTTTTTTCCTATTTTGGTAATGTTTTTATTTATTTTTTTTCATATCACAATTTGTATTATAAAGAAAAACAAAACAGAAGTCTTGCAATTTTCACAATGGCCACTGAACATTAGCAGCAATAAACTGACTCTGATCCTACTTTTTGTATTGAAGCAACTACTGAGCATGTGCAAAGGTCATTGTGAAGGGAGGAGGAGGTGAGCTGTGATATCACCTATTGTGAATGGTGGTTCCTGTGTTAGCTACTGTATATAGAGGTGCTATCACTCATTGTACAGGAGGAGGAGGTGAGCTGTGACATCACCTATTGTGTATGGTGAATCCCATGTTATCTACTGTATATAGAGGTGTTATCAGCCATTGTACAGGAGGAGGAGCTGAGCTGTGACATCACCTATTGTGATTGGTGGATACTGTTATCTACTGTATATAGAGGTGTTATCAGTCATTGTACAGGAGGAGGAGGAGGTGAGCTGGGTGAGCTGTGATATTGGTGCGCCCCCAGATACAGGGCCACAGGTTACTCGGTACCGGTGCTCTGCTGCCTCAGTTCTGGGGATGTCACGGTGGCTGGACCCGGTCCGTGACCCTGCTAAGGGGCGTCCAATGAAAGGGTGATGAAAGTTTGTCAAGGGTTTGTGACGCCACCTGTGGTGTTCGGTCAGGGTGACCGACGCTGCTTGGGGTCCACTGGGGTGATGTGATGGCAGCTAGATGGTATACCTCCCCACAGGTGAAGTATGTCCCCAGGGCTTCCCAGTAAGGTGGATGGTGATGGTGTGAGGTGCGGACAATAACGAGGACACAGGGTTGCAGTCTCTTTACCTCTTTACTGAAGACTTCAGAATCCGCAATCCAGAGCACGGTTAACAGGGCTCTCAGAGACCGGCCGGTCCGATGGGCACATCCAGAGTTCCCTTTGCAGGTGGAAATCGTGGCCTACCGCTAGCGCCTGTGTGTTGTAGTCCTACCCTGCTGAGCATTCGGGATAGTCCTCACAACTTCTATTCTCGTTCATTCTAATTCGTTCCAGTCCTTTCTAGTTTCTCGTCCCCCAGGTATGTTAGGCTACGTTCACATTTGCATTGTGCGGCGCTGTGTCGGCGACGCAACGCACAACGCATATATGAACGCATGCACAAACGCTGCGTTTTGCGACGCATGCGTCGCTTTTTGCATGGTTTTGGGCGCAGGAAAAACTGCATCATGCAGCGTTCCCTGCGCCCTGATGCATGCGCTGCTGCGACGCATGCGTCGCAAAACGCAAATGCAACGCATGTCCATGCGCCCCCATGTTAAATATAGGGGCGCATGCATTGCCGCGGCTGCGCCCGACGCAGCCGGGAGCGGCGCAAATGTGAATGTAGCCTTATGGCTAGGACGCACCCATTTGACGGGTAGGCTCGGAGCTCTTCCGGGACCCTAGAGACGCCCCTCTCCACGCGTTGCCCCCTATGTCTGCGTAGGTGATGTAAGGTAGACAGCCAACCTATAATTAACTGTCCTGCGGAGTTTGAAGTAAGGCATAAAGTCAGTCACTTCCTCGGTGTTCCGGGCACCGGCTACGCGCCTCAGTAGGATGTTGCCGTTCTCCGGGCACGACTCCTTCGCTTCGTGTCTCTTTCTTAGGATACCGCCGCGGGTAGTGCAGGCGCGGTTCCGTAACGTTCTGTTCTTGTCGCTAGGTGCCTGCCAGGTTCCCACACCTGACAGGGACCCCCCTGAATCTTCTCCCTGCAGCACCCCCTGCCACGGGATGTTGCCTGAATCCAACCCAGTCAGCTTCTGACTAACTTCCTATCCAACCCCTAGTTTTACCAGTGTGAGGAGGGGCCCAATAAATAAAGCCTTTTGCTCCCCCTAGTGGCCGGAGTGTGAAGTGTAATGTGTGCTGGTGATACCTGGTCAGGAGAACTCCTTAGTGCCATCAGACGTACCGCTGCTCCCCTTAGCGGCAGAGCGTCATACTGCAACGACCAGGTCTCTGGGGCGCTGCAATATCACCTATTGTGAATGGTGGATCCTGTGCTATCTACTGTATATAGAGGTGTTATCAGTCATTGTACAGGAGGAGGAGGTGAGCTGTGACATCACCTATTGTGAATGGTGGATCCTGTGTTATCTACTGTATATAGAGGTGTTATCCGTCATTGTACAGGAGGAGGAGGAGGTGAGCTGTGACATCACCTATTGTGGATGGTGGATCCTGTGCTATATACTGTATATAGAGGTGTTATCAGTCATTGTACAGGAGGAGGAGGTGAGCTGTGACATCACCTATTGTGGATGGTGGATCCTGTGTTGCCTACTGTATATAGAGGAGTTAGCAATTGTTCTACAGGAGGGGGACGTGGTGTGTTATCAGTCATTGTAATCCTTCCTGTGATGATTATGAGACTTCTGCAAAATCTTCTGTAAAGAACAGGAAGAATGAATCTAAAATGGCGCCAGTGTGACAATTGCAAGATTTGGTGAACATTTTTTAAAAATACATTGAAACACAGGTCATTTTTTGATGATATATTCCTTTTAATATCCAATATCCCCCAGATGTCCACATATTGCTAAGGGAAGGGATAAGTAAACAAAATCACTGATTGGAATGTGCAGATCTTGACTAATAGGAGATAAAATATTGGGGCTACCAGGGACGACGTACGGCGCGACCAATAGATTGGTCATCAGTGTATACGGACTGAATAACAGGTTTATTATATACCAGTTTTGGATGAACCGTGAATGACTAATTCTTGTTTTTTCTCCTTTTTGTCACAGACAGGGGGCTCCCTTCAGCACAGACTAAGTGCGACGGGAAACGGAATGTTGTTCTCTGCCGGAACTTTCCTTTACGTGGCGACTGTCCATGTGTTACCAGAGATTAGCGGCAGGGGGCAGCATCAGCACCATGAAACCTCAGAGTACAGACCCCAAGGCCTGGGACTGTTGGAGAGCCTGACGCTGGTGGTCGGAGCCTTTCTCCCGGTGCTGCTTTCCTTAGGACTTCACGACGGATGAAAATGTCTGCGGTGCCTTCCGTCATGTCTCTAGTAGATACTGCCCGATAGTGACCGGTGAATGAAGTCTTCAGTCCACGGGGATGAACTTTTTGGATGATGGATTCTATTTTTTTTTTTTCTAAGCTGTACACGTGGGGAGTTGTAGTGTAATAATGACATGAGAGGCAGGAATCCTAAACCTGACCTTATGGGATAGCCAGGATGCAAGCACAGGCTCTAGAATGATTGAGCAAGGACCAATACATATTTTTATTACTTTTATTGAATGTTTTCAGACTAAGTGTGGAAAGTTTATCAAAATGAATACAAGGGAGAAAATTGGAGGAGTTATCCATAACAATTGAGAGGCTGGAAAATTTAAAGGGGGCATCGTAGGGAAATTTTATTCCTGGAATTAGTGGCACAGATGTATAGGTCATGGAACAACAATAAAAATGATACCTGTCTTGTAGTAATCCGATATACCAGTGCTGAGAAATCAAACTTTGAAACCACATGCAAATTATCTTGGAAGTGCTTCAGGGCGTGTCCATGCACTTCCAGGTTTATATGTGTGTGGCTTAAAAGCTTGATTTCTCCGCAATGGTACATCGGATTACTACAAGGCGCGTATCATTTTTATCGTTGTGCTAGGACGTATACAGCCAAACCACTCGTTTCAGTAGTAAAATAGGCCTGACGGGTTCCTTTTAAAGGGACCTCCCAGAATGACTGTTTAAACCAAGGCGCTCAGTGCTTCATGAAGGGGCCAATCATTTATATACACCTTCCTAATTGCTTGGTTTCCATCTATAGCCATCCTTCTCTGGCTCTATAAAGCCAGAGCTGTCAATCAAAGAAGGGGTGGATATTGAGGGGAAAAAAGCAGGTGGAAAAAGTGTATTTAAATCCCTTTAAATTTAAGTCTCTTTAAGAGCAGAAACTAGATCAATAACAGTAAGTAGTAACTGCTGTTCATCAGTGCTCACCTATAATAAGATCAGTAATTCATGTAGAAATGGTGGTAAGTGCCGATCTGATGTACTTTGGGTATAAAGATGCATCTTGTATATTGTTCTCCGCCCTGTAGGTTGGTCATAGTAGTGATGGGACGGCAATCTACGGCTGTCCAGATACTGGATATTTCAACTACAGACTTTGTTGCAAATCCGCAACTAAGTTTTGCTACCGGTTTCACGCCATACATTTCGGGTGCATGCTCATATATTTCTGCACCGATTTCTTTGTCTAGATGTGAAAACTACATTCGTAGTACTGTCAATTGTCTTCGATATGTGGACTTCTCACGGCTGCTTTGTAGATCCTATTACCCCGTTATTCTTGTATTTGACCCCCGCCAAGCTCCATGGCAGTGACCTACATAGAAATCACAGGCCCCCACAGCAAAAGCTCTAATTGCCCCCTCCCCAAAAAAAACCTCCCCCCACCACAATTACTGACATTTAAAAAATAAATAAATCACTACTCGCTGTGTGAATACAGAGGGTAAAGCATATCAGGCGCAATGGAGTGACATCATCCCACCTGCAGTGTAGTCTTGGACTCACACGTGCATGCTGAATGGTTGATGATAGCTCCCTGATCCACCATATTATTCAATGGTATCGGCGTCCTGAGGATGAAGATACTGAAGAAATTGTGATGATGGGAGGTGAGGGGGGCCTAGTGCACAGCGTCAGCTGGCCCTCCGACTCGCGGGCCCCATAGATGTATCATGGAGGAATTTATACAGCAGTACTGAGCAGTGTAACTGTGAATTCAGCTGTAGAGTGAGGTAAAATACTTTTTGGAAAGCTCACAACTATCTGTCTCTGACAGCTTCTGCCTGTTTTCACACACTACTCCTCACCTCTCCTTCCTCATCCCCTCATTATTGGTTGCACCTCCTGTTGTACTATAACACCTCGCTGTGCTGATAGTCCATCTTGTCCTGCACAAGAAGGATTTGAGCTGTTTTTTTTTGTATAGGGATGGTGCGCTCAGGAGGAAAGGTTGGATGGTGAGAAGACACACACAGGTGGAGAAAGAAGCAGGATCCTCTGATAAAATATATTACAAAGTTTCCTTGTACTATTGATTTATGCAAAGTTTTTGGACAGCAAAGTTCCTATTTAAAGGGAGTCTGTCAGCACAAAATGTCTGTTCAAAATGAGCAAATCTGCTCGGTGCACCCTTGGCGTCTCCCAGCAGTTGTGTGCACCTTCCCGCCAACTAGTTTTCCATTTATTTGTGTCCTTCTCTGTAAAGCCAGAGCTGTGAATCAAGAAAATGGAAGGCAGAGAAAGTCTAAAAGCAAGTTTATAGGAATCTGCATCCTACTGCTTGGCCACGACAGGGGTGCACCGAGCGTCTGTACTCGTTTAGAACAGTAATTTTGAGCTTACAATGTCCTGTTGAATCATATATGTGCACATGGACAGTCTCATTTTTTTCCAGTTGGAGCGGTGTACTACTTCGTTTCTCCTGTGGAGGCACTGCAGGGAAATCGAACACTTGCTGCCAGGTTCATGCACAGTGATCGGTGGGATTTCCAGTAGCTGGACATCTCGTAGTCAGCTAATTATTGGGTTGCCAAAAAAAAAAAAAATCACACCCTATCCTCTAAGGCCTTAATTGGTCAAATGGTGCATCCAAAGCCAAATTTCTCAGCAGAAATAACGTTGGCCTTCTAAACGGCGGTCTCGGTCTCTTTAATTACTGACACGAGTATTAGGAGAAAACTGATACACACAAGATAGAATATGTCAAGCGTACAACTTATAAATGGCCTAACACTTCTGCACTGACTACATGTGATATCATTAGTTTTATTACATATCTTTGTGTATTTTAACTACTTCTGGGACCGCCTGTAGACTTTAAACATCTGGGTGGTCCACACTTAACTCTGCACTGACGTTGTCAAATGTCAATGCAGAGTAAGCAGTTTTGTAAGAAGTTGTGGGGGTGTGGAGCCAGCTTTCAGACTACCCATAGAGAAGGCAAACATGATTTATTAACATCTTTACCTTCATGATTGCTGTGTACACAATACTGAACTAGTGTTAGTGTATATAAATTGAGTAGCACTGACAGTGCTTCCATCTCCCAACCCAGTGATTGCGATTGCTGGATATTGGAGCTGCCGGGTCTTGGAATAACTGTGACTAATATGCTATATTATATATAATAAACATAATGTCTAAATTTGTTCAAATTCCACCCCAAAAGTCTAAGACCTTATGAAGGGGAGTTAAAGTGTGTAAAATAAATGTAAAAAAATCAAGAAAAAAAGTCCAATGTATAAAATAAATTAAACTTAAAGGCAAACATTATTTTAGCAGTCCATTGTGGTCGTAAAAAAAAACCTGAAAAAATATTTTCTATTTTCTACATTTTTACCTGATATCAGCAAAAAAGGATAAAAAAATTAAGCCTTATATATCACAAAAAAGGATATTCAATTAAATGTTGCCTTCAAAGGGAAAAAAAAAATAGACTAATACCCAAAAATGTGCCTGGTCAGGAATGGGGGGGAAAATGGCCCGATCCTGAACTTGTTAAAGCTCCCGTTTGCTTTGCAAGTTGTGTGAGCTCAGGTTGCCCAGTGATCACTTCCTTCCTGTCTGGGTGACTACCGTCTGAGCACATGAGCTGAAGTGACAAAAGGAAGTTACGGCACTTATATTTAAGGTCCTTAGGGTGCCATTTGCGGCTCGCAGGGCCCTGGAGCTACCAAGACTGTGTTTCGGGACGGAGGCGTCTCTTTCCCACGCTGCTGAATGGTAGGTGATCTCTGCAGCCAGCACCCTTGTCATTAGCATTTAGTCTAGGGCTGATCCTAACCATAAAGCATTTCCAAAACTGACAGCCCATTACACCAGGAATCATTTAGTGGTGGCCCTCATTGGTCATGGTATAACGCGGGTAGCCATTTTACGGATTGAGCCACAGAGCCTAAGATGGTACCCTGCACGATCAGGGGTCTGACCCCTAAACTTGGAATCATTTAGCTTTGGCTTTTGTGGGCATCCAAGATATAAGACTCCTTACCAATACAACCTTTAGGAGAATTTTTTGTCTCCATTACTGATTTATCTCAGGAGTATTTTGGCCTCACTGTGCTCTTTTGAGTCTTCAAGTTTCTTGGTGGTGTGTGAACATGTTCCTACAGACTTGTTCAATGTGCAAGTAGCCCATGTGTTTCTGGTTCTATAATTTTTCTCTTGTTTCTACAAGACTGGGGAGTCCATCACTCCTCTGTGGGTCATTTGCATTTAAGCTGTTCCATCCTGCATGTCCACATGGATATTCCCGCTCTTAACCCTGCTTATACAGGTACTATACAGATCAGGTTTTTAAATACATCAGATAGGGATTATATACATTAGTTAGGACTGCTCTATATGGGTATACCTTGACGATTGGTGGAGCAGCTTAGTATACATGTTTTTGCAAAAAAAAGTATCGACTAAATACCCTGTTTTTTTTCCATCTTTTGACTGGCACTTGCTTAGTACTGTGATTTTTTTTTTTTTTTTTTTTTACAACAGAGTATTTTTGGCCTCATTGTGCTCTTTTGTGTCTTCATGTATATAGAGGTGTGATCAGTCATTGTACAGGAGGAGGAGGTGAGCTGTGACATCTATTGTGAATGGTGGATCATGTGTTATCTACTGTATATAGAGGTGTTATCAGTCATTGTACAGGAGGAGGAGGTGAGCTGTGACATCACCTATTGTGAATGGTGGATCCTGTGTTATCTACTGTATATAGAGGTGTTATCAGTCATTGTACAGGAGGAGGTGAGCTGTGACAACATCTATTGTGAATGGTGGATCCTGTGTTATCTACTGTATATAGAGGTGTTATCAGTCATTGTACAGGAGGAGGAGGAGAGTTGTGACATCACCTATTGTGAATGGTGGATCCTGTGTTATCTACTGTATATAGAGGTGTTATCAGTCATTGTGCAGGAGGGGGAGGTGAGCTGTGACATCACCTATTGTGAATGGTGGATCCTGTGTTATCTACTGTATATAGAGGTGTTATCAGTCATTGTACAGGAGGAGGAGGTGAGCTGTGATATCTATTGTGAATGGTGGATCCTGTGTTATCTACTGTATATAGAGGTGTTATCAGTCATTGTACAGGAGGAGAAGGTGGTGAGCTGTGATATCACCTATTGTGAATGGTGGCTCCTGTGTTATCTACTGTATATAGAGGTGTTATCAGTCATTGTGCAGGAGGAGGAGAAGGTGAGCTAAAATTCTGGTATCTGCAGTAAACCTTAATAACCCTCTGCTATCAAAGCCACATCCATAACTGCCCTGGAGGATGAGAGATAAGGAGTGGTTTGTGAGGGTCCTTGAAGCAAAGAGGTCACAGAAAAAGCTAAAGCATCATTAAATATGAGTGTGACGTGATGAGCTGGCGATAGCTGGGGCTCCACTGATAAGCCGCCCGTCCATCCATGTCGTATTTTGCCTTTTGAGCTATCTCAGAATTAAAATATTGGATGTGTCTCGCCACTAAAATGTATTTTTCTAATAAAATATATTGCCAGTGTCACAGATATCTGTAGAAAAACGGCACTGTGAACATTATAGCCCCCAAGCCTGTGCCAAGTTCCCCTTACCTTTAGGTGCCACATGCTGGGTTTTTCCCTTCCTTTTACCTAAGTACCGGTAAAATAGTGGTCACCAGTACTTGCAAAATTCTAGTTACATAGGAGGGTAGAAAATTTAGCAATTGGTCTGTGAGGTTTTTTTTATCTGTTTGCACCCATGGGTATAGTGGGAACTTAGTTTACAGTGGGATAAAAAAGTATTTAGTCAGCCACCAATTGTGCAAGTTCTCAGACTTAAAAAGATGAGAGAGGCCTGTAATTGACATCATAGGTAGACCACAACTATGAAATAATGAGAAAACAAATCTAGAAAATTACCTTGTCTGATTTGGCAAGATTTAATTTTCAAATTGTGGAAAATAAGTATTTGGTCACCTAAAAACATGCTAGACTTCTGGCTCTCACAGACCTGTAACTTCTTCTTTAAGAGGCTCCTCTGTCCTCCACTCATTACCTGTAGTAATGGCGCCTGTTTTGAACCTGTTATCCGTATAAAATACACCTGTCCACAACCTCAAACAGTCACACTCCACTTCACTATGGTGAAGACCAAAGAGCTGTCGAAGGACACCAGAAACAAAATTGTAGCCCTGCACCAGGCTGGGAAGACTGAATCTGCAATAGGCAAGCAGCTTGGGGTGATGAAATCAGCTGTGGGAGCAATAATAAGAAAATGGAAGATATACAAGACCACTGACAATCTCCGTCGATCTGGGGCTCCACGCAAAATCCCACCCCGTGGGGTCAGAATGATCACAAAAGCGGTGAGCAAAAATCCCAGAACCACACTGGTGGGGACCTAGTGAATGACCTGCATAGAGCTGGGACCACCGGAACAAAGGCTACCATCAGTATCACACTGCGCCACCAGGGACTCAGATCCTGCAGTGCCAGACATGTCTCCCTGCTTAAGGCAGTACATGTCCGGGCCCGTCTGAGGTTTGCTAGCGAGCATTTGGATTATCCAGAAGAGTATTTCGAGAATGTCATATGGTCTGATGAAACCAAAGTAGAACTGTTTGGTAGAAAAAAAAACTCGTCGTGTTTGGAGGAGACAGAATGCTGAGTTGCATCCAAAGAACACAATACCTACTGTGAAGCATGAGGGTGGCAACATCATGCTTTGGGGCTGTTTCTCTGCAAGCGACTAGGATGACTGATCCGTGTACATGAAAGAATTAATTGGGCCATGTATCGTGAGATTTTGAGTGCAAACCTTCCATCAGCAAGGGCATTGAAGATGAAACTTGGATGGGTCTTTCAGCATGATAATGATCCAAATCGCACCGCCAGGACAACGAAGGAGTGGCTTCGTAAGAAGCATATGAAGGTCCTGGAGTGGCCTAGCCAGTCTCCAGATCTCAACCCCATAGAAAACCTTTGGAGGGCGTTGAAAGTCTGTGTTGCCCAGCGATAGGCCAAAAACATCACTGTTGTGATAGGCAATTCAGGAACACAATGTACATAGCGATCAGAGCACACACAGTGATCTGACAACAACCCAAAATAACAGAACGAGCTCTGAGACGTGGGAACTCTGTGGACCGCGATTCCTAATCCTCTCCAAACACAACTAGAGGCAGCTGTGGATTGCGCCTAACGCTCCCTATGCAACTCGGCACAGCCTGAGAAACTAACTAGCCTGAAGATAGAAAAATAAGCCTACCTTGCCTCAGAGAAATACCCCAAAGGAAAAGGCAGCCCCCCACATATAATGACTGTGAGTAAGATGAAAAGACAAACGTAGGGATGAAATAGATTCAGCAAAGTGAGGCCCGATATTCTAGACAGAACGAGGATAGGGAAGATAACTTTGCGGTCTACACAAAACCCTAAAGAAAACCACGCAAAGGGGGCAAAAAGACCCTCCGTACCGAACTAACGGCATGGAGGTACACCCCTTGCGTCCCAGAGCTTCCAGCAAAACAAATAGACAAGCTGGACAGAAAAAATAGCAACAAATAGCAAAGAAGCACTTAGCTATGCAGAGCAGCAGGCCACAGGAATGATCCAGAGAAACACAAGTCCAACACTGGAACATTGACAGGAAGCATGAATCAAAGCATTAGGTGGAGTTAAGTAGAGAAGCAGCTAACGACCTCACCAGATCACCTGAGGGAGGAAACTCAGAAGCTGCAGTACCACTTTCCTCCACAAACGGAAGCTCCCAGAGAGAATCAGCCGAAGTACCACTTGTGACCACAGGAGTGAACTCTGCCACAGAATTCACAACAGTACCCCCCCCTTGAGGAGGGGTCGCCGAACCCTCACCAGAGCTCCCAGGCCGACCAGGATGAGCCACATGAAAGGCACGAACAAGATCGGGAGCATGGACATCAGAGGCAAAAACCCAGGAATTATCTTCCTGAGCATAACCCTTCCATTTAACCAGATACTGGAGTTTCCGTCTTGAAACACGAGAATCCAAAATCTTCTCCACAATATACTCCAATTCCCCCTCCACCAAAACCGGGGCAGGAGGGTCAACAGATGGAACCATAGGTGCCACGTATCTCCGCAACAATGACCTATGGAATACGTTATGTATGGAAAAAGAATCTGGGAGGGTCAGACGAAAAGACACAGGATTAAGAACCTCAGAAATCCTATACGGACCAATAAAACGAGGTTTAAACTTAGGAGAGGAAACCTTCATAGGAATATGACGAGAAGATAACCAAACCAGATCCCCAACACGAAGTCGGGGACCCACACGGCGTCTGCGACTAGCGAAAAGTTGAGCCTTCTCCTGGGACAAGGTCAAATTGTCCACTACCTGAGTCCAAATCTGCTGCAACCTGTCCACCACAGTATCCACACCAGGACAGTCCGAAGACTCAACCTGTCCTGAAGAGAAACGAGGATGGAACCCAGAATTGCAGAAAAACGGTGAAACCAGGATAGCCGAGCTGGCCCGATTATTAAGGGCAAACTCAGCCAAAGGCAAAAAGGACACCCAGTCATCCTGATCAGCAGAAACAAAGCATCTCAGATATGTTTCCAAGGTCTGATTGGTTCGTTCGGTCTGGCCATTAGTCTGAGGATGGAAAGCCGAGGAAAAAGACAAGTCAATGCCCATCCTACCACAAAAGGCTCGCCAAAACCTCGAAACAAACTGTGAACCTCTGTCAGAAACAATATTCTCTGGAATGCCATGCAAACGAACCACATGCTGGAAGAACAAAGGCACCAAATCAGAGGAGGAAGGCAATTTAGACAAGGGTAAAAGATGGACCATCTTAGAAAAGCGATCACAGACCACCCAAATGACTGACATCTTTTGAGAAACGGGAAGGTCAGAAATAAAATCCATAGAGATATGTGTCCAAGGCCTCTTCGGGACCGGCAAGGGCAAAAGCAACCCACTGGCACGAGAACAGCAGGGCTTAGCCCGAGCACAAATCCCACAGGACTGCACAAAAGTACGCACATCCCGCGACAGAGACGGCCACCAAAAGGATCTAGCCACTAACTCTCTGGTACCAAAGATTCCAGGATGACCAGCCAACACCGAACAATGAAGTTCAGAGATAACTCTATTCGTCCACCTATCAGGGACAAACAGTTTCTCCGCTGGGCAACGATCAGGTTTATTAGCCTGAAATTTTTGCAGCACCCGCCGCAAATCAGGGGAGATGGCAGACACAATTTCTCCTTCCTTGAGGATACCCGCCGGCTCAGATAAACCCGGAGAGTCGGGCACAAAACTCCTAGACAGAGCATCCGCCTTCACATTTTTAGAGCCCGGAAGGTACGAAATCACAAAGTCAAAACGGGCAAAAAACAACGACCAACGAGCTTGTCTAGGATTCAAGCACTTGGCAGACTCGAGATAAGTCAAGTTCTTATGATCAGTCAATACCACCACGCGATGCTTAGTTCCTTCAAGCCAATGACGCCACTCCTCGAATGCCCACTTCATGGCCAGCAACTCTCAGTTGCCCACATCATAATTTCGCTCAGCAGGCGAAAACTTCCTGGAAAAGAAAGCGCATGGTTTCATCACTGAGCAATCAGAACCTCTCTGCGACAAAACAGCCCCTGCTCCAATCTCAGAAGCATCAACCTCGACCTGGAACGGAAGAGAAACATCTGGTTGACACAACACAGGGGCAGAAGAAAAACGACGCTTCAACTCTTGAAAAGCTTCCACAGCAGCAGAAGACCAATTGACCAAATCAGCACCCTTCTTGGTCAAATCGGTCAATGGTTTAGCAATACTAGAGAAATTGCAGATGAAGCGACGATAAAAATTAGCAAAGCCCAGGAACTTTTGCAGACTTTTCAGAGATGTCGGCTGAGTCCAATCATGGATGGCCTGGACCTTAACAGGATCCATCTCGATAGTAGAAGGGGAAAAGATGAACCCCAAAAATGAAACCTTCTGCACACCAAAGAGACACTTTGATCCCTTCACAAACAAAGAATTAGCACGCAGGACCTGAAAAACCGTTCTGACCTGCTTCACATGAGACTCCCAATCATCCGAGAAGATCAAAATGTCATCCAAGTACACAATCAGGAATTTATCCAGGTACTCTCGGAAGATGTCATGCATAAAGGACTGAAACACTGATGGAGCATTGGCAAGTCCGAACGGCATCACTAGATACTCAAAATGACCCTCGGGCGTATTAAATGCAGTTTTCCATTCATCGCCTTGCTTAATTCGCACCAGATTATACGCACCACGAAGATCTATCTTTGTGAACCAACTAGCCCCCTTAATCCGAGCAAACAGGTCAGATAACAATGGCAAGGGGTACTGAAATTTAACCGTGATCTTATTAAGAAGGCGGTAATCTATACAAGGTCTCAGCGAACCATCCTTCTTGGCTACAAAAAAGAACCCTGCTCCTAATGGCGACGATGACGGGCGAATATGCCCCTTCTCCAGGGACTCCTTCACATAACTGCGCATAGCGGTGTGCTCAGGCACGGACAAATTAAACAATCGACCTTTTGGGAATTTACTACCAGGAATCAAATTGATAGCACAATCACAATCCCTATGCGGAGGTAGGGTATCGGACTTGGGCTCATCAAATACATCCCGGTAATCAGACAAGAACTCTGGGACCTCAGAAGGGGTGGATGACGAAATTGACAGAAATGGAACATCACCATGTACCCCCTGACAACCCCAGCTGGACACCGACATGGATTTCCAATCTAATACTGGATTATGGACTTGTAGCCATGGCAACCCCAACACGACCACATCATGCAGATTATGCAACACCAGAAAGCGAATATCCTCCTGATGTGCAGGAGCCATGCACATGGTCAGCTGGGTCCAGTATTGAGGCTTATTCTTGGCCAAAGGCGTAGCATCAATTCCTCTTAATGGAATAGGACACTGCAAGGGCTCCAAGAAAAACCCACAACGCCTAGCATAATCCAAGTCCATCAAATTCAGGGCTGCGGCCGAATCCACAAACGCCATGACAGAATATGATGACAAAGAGCAGATCAAGGTAACGGACAGAAGAAATTTTGACTGTACCGTACCAATGGTGGCAAACCTAGCGAACCGCTTAGAGCGCTTAGGACAATCAGAGATGGCATGAGTGGAATCACCACAGTAGAAACACAGACCATTCAGACGTCTGTGTTCATGCCGTTCAACTCTGGACAAAGTCCTATCGCACTGCATAGGCTTAGGTTTAATCTCAGGTAATACCGCCAAATGGTGCACAGCTTTACGCTCACGCAAGCGTCGACCGATCTGAATGGCCAAAGACATAGACTCATTCAGACCATCAGGCATAGGAAATCCCACCATGACATCTTTAAGGGCTTCAGAGAGACCCTTTCTGAAAATCGCTGCGAGCGCAGCTTCATTCCATTGAGTGAGTACAGACCACTTTCTAAATTTCTGACAATATACCTCTATCTCATCCTGACCCTGACACAAAGCCAGCAAATTTTTCTCTGCCTGATCCACTGAATTAGGCTCATCGTACAGCAATCCGAGCGCCAGGAAAAACGCATCAATATTACCCAATGCAGGATCCCCTGGCGCAAGGGAAAATGCCCAGTCTTGAGGGTCGCCACGCAAAAAAAGAAATAATAATTCTCACTTGTTGAGCTGGGTCACCAGAGGAGTGAGGTTTCAAGGCCAAAAACAGCTTGCAATTATTTTTGAAATTCATAAACTTGACTCTATCACCAAAAAACAAATCAGGAATAGGAATTTTTGGTTCTAACATAGGCTTCTGAACCACCAAGTCTTGAATCTTTTGTACATTTATAACGAGATTATCCATTGAAGAGCACAGACCCTGAATATCCATGTCCACACCTGTGTCCTGAACCACCCAAATGTCTAGGGGAAAAAAAAGACAAAACACAGTGCAAAGGAAAAAAAATGGTCTCAGAACTTCTTTTTTCCCGCTATTGAGAATCATTAGTACTTTTGGCTTCCTGTACTGTTGTGATAGGCAATTCAGGAACACAATGTACATAGCGATCAGAGCACACACAGTGATCTGACAACAACCCAAAATAACAGAACGAGCTCTGAGACGTGGGAACTCTGTAGACCGCAATTCCTAATCCTCTCCAAACACAACTAGAGGCAGCTGTGGATTGCGCCTAACGCTCCCTATGCAACTCGGCACAGCCTGAGAAACTAACTAGCTTGAAGATAGAAAAATAAGCCTACCTTGCCTCAGAGAAATACCCCAAAGGAAAAGGCAGCCCCCCACATATAATGACTGTGAGTAAGATGAAAAGACAAACGTAGGGATGAAATAGATTCAGCAAAGTGAGGCCCGATATTCTAGACAGAACGAGGATAGGGAAGATAACTTTGCGGTCTACACAAAACCCTAAAGAAAACCACGCAAAGGGGGCAAAAAGACCCTCCGTACCGAACTAACGGCATGGAGGTACACCCCTTGCGTCCCAGAGCTTCCAGCAAAACAAATAGACAAGCTGGACAGAAAAAATAGCAACAAATAGCAAAGAAGCACTTAGCTATGCAGAGCAGCAGGCCACAGGAATGATCCAGAGAAACACAAGTCCAACACTGGAACATTGACAGGAAGCATGAATCAAAGCATTAGGTGGAGTTAAGTAGAGAAGCAGCTAACGACCTCACCAGATCACCTGAGGGAGGAAACTCAGAAGCTGCAGTACCACTTTCCTCCACAAACGGAAGCTCCCAGAGAGAATCAGCCGAAGTACCACTTGTGACCACAGGAGTGAACTCTGCCACAGAATTCACAACACATCACTACTCTAGAGGAGATCTGCATGGAGGAACGGGCCAACATACCACCAACAGTGTGTGCCAACCTTGTGAAGACTTCCAGAAAACGTTTGACCTCTGACATTGCCAACATAGGATATATAACAAAATATTGAGATGAACTTTTGTTAATGACTAAATACTTATTTTCCACCAGAATTTGTAAAATAAATCTTGCAAAATCAGACAAGGTGATTTCCTGGATTTTTTTTTCTCAGTTTGTCTCCCATAGTTGAGGTCTACCTATGATGTCAACTACAGGCCTCTCTCATCTTTTTAAGTGGGAGAACTTGCACAATTGATGGCTGACTAAGTACTTTTTCCCCCACTGTATATTATAATGTCTTTTCATTCAGTGGAGCTGTATGATAATATAGAAGGAATTGTAATGACTGCTGCACGCCCAGGGTGGGTCTGGTGAGCTCCTCTGCTTCAGATTATGCCTCCTGGTTAAAGAGAACCGGTCATGAAATCTTTTATTCTGAAACGCTGCGGTGGTTCAAGGAAAATTACCGTATACTTTGAAAAGCCATTCAGAGACACTGTGCCTCAAATGTCCAGTCCAAGATACCGGTCCACTAGGGGATCCCTAGACTGACAGGTATGTGTGTCTGTCTCGTGGAGCAGGGTGCGGAGAATCCGCCGGGAATCTGCTTTGGAACTAGTCATCCAAGTTGCATAGATCCCAAATGGTCTCTGAAAAACCTACGCGGAAGCATTGAGGCAGTCCGTGTCTGATAAGTGGTGGTTCAGGCTCCATGAATCTCATGATGGGTTACCTTGAAATAACCTCAGAAAAACTTTCTACATAGGAGCAGAGAACCATGAAAGATGATGTAATCCCCGCGGCCGGGGGCACGTTCCAGCTTTTTTTCATTTGTTTTACAGCTGCAAGACCCGAACCCACACGTTTCCACTGAACCAAAATGAGGTTTATATGGTTATATTTTCACTTTAAGGGCAAAGTATGGTTTGTGGCCAATTCCTTCTTCACTAACCTAGGGAGAGTTGGGGGGCTAAACCAGCTGCGAGAGGGCTCAGCTGCCAGCTTCATCCATACAGTGAAATTACGTCTTGATATATGCGTTGTCGAGGGTGTACATACTATTGAGACTGCTCTTATGGGGGTCCAGTGAGAAGAGCGTTCCTGCTCTGGTTTCCCAAATCAAATGGTGTGAGGTTGTCCAACTCCATAGACCTCTCACGGTTGAAATGTTTTTGGACATTTATTTTTGGACCCTTATAATGCACCAAAGTCTCGTCAGTTTTTGTCTGATTTGCAATAGTATACAGTGGAGAAAATAAGTATTTGATACACTGCTGATTTTGCAAGTTTTCCCACCTACAAAGAATGGAGAGGTCTTTTAATATTCATGGAAAGTACACGTCCACTGTGAGACCGAATCTTAAAACAAAATTCCTGAAAATCACATTGTAGGATTTTTACATAATTAATTTGCATTTTATTGCATGAAATAAGTATTTGATACAATAAAAAAATAACCTTAATATTTGTACAGAAACCTTTATTTGGAATTACAGAGGTCAGAAGTTTCCCGTAGTTCTTGATCAAGTTTGCACACACTGCAGCAGGGATTTTGGCCCCCTCCTCCATACAGATCTTCTCCAGATCTTTCAGGTTTCGGGGCTGTCACTGGGCAACATTGAGTTTCTGCCCCTCCAAAGATTTTCCATAGGGTCCAGGTCTGTAGACTGGCTAGGACACTCCAGAACCTTGAATTGCTTCTTACGGAGCCGCTCCTTAGCTGCCCTGGCTGTGTGTTTCGGCTCATTGTCATGCTGGAAGACCCAGCCATGACCCATCTTCAAAGCTTTTACTGAGAGAAAGAGGTTGTTGGCCAAAATCTCACAATACATGACCCCATCCATCCCTCCCTTCAATAAGGTGCAGTCGCCCTGTCTCCTTTGCAGAAAAGCATCCCAAAGTATAATTTTTTTCCCCACCATGCTTCACGGTTGGGACGGTGTTCTTGGGGTTGTACTCATGCTTCTTTCTCCAAACACGGTGAGCGGAGTTGATACCAAAAAGTTCTAGCTTAGTCTCATCTGACCACATGACCTTCTCCCATGCCTCCTCTGGATCATCCAGATGATCATTGGTGAACTTCAAATGGGCCTGGACATGTGCTGGCATGAGCAGGAGGACCTTCCGTGCCGAGCAGGGGGACCTTCCGTGCCGAGCAGGAGGACCTTCCGTGCTGAGCAGGAGGACCTTCCGTGCCGAGCAGGAGGACCTTCCGTACCGAGCAGGAGGACCTTCCGTGCCGAGCAGGAGGACCTTCCGTGCCGAGCAGGAGGACCTTCCGTGCCGAGCAGGAGGACCTTCCATGCCGAGCAGGAGGACCTTCCGTACCGAGCAGGGGGACCTTCCGTGCCGAACAGGGGGACCTTCCGTGCCGTGCAGGATTTTAATCCATGATGGCATAGAGTGTTACTAGTAGTAGTAGTCCCATCTCTCTTACGGTCATTAACTAGGTCCTCCGATGTAGTTCTGGGCTGATTCCTAACCTTTCCCAGAATCATCCTTACCCCACGACACAAGATCTTGCATGGAGCCCCAGACTGAGGAAAATTGACAGTCATCTTGTGTTTCTTCCATTTTCTAATAATTGTGGCAACAGTTGTTACCTATTGTCCTGTAGCCCATCCCAGCCTTGTGCAGGTCTACCATTTTGTCCCTGGTGTCCTTAAATAGCTATTGGGTCTTGGCCATGGTGGAGAGGTTGGAGTGTGTGGACAGGTGTCTTTTATACAGGTAATTAGTCCAAACAGGTCCAATTAATACAGGTAATGAGTGCAGAGTAGGAGTCTTCTTATAGAAAAGCTAACGGGTCTGTGAGAGCCAGAACTCTTTTTGATTGGTAGGTGATCAAATACTTATTTTGTGCAATAAAGTGCAATTTAATTATTTAAAAATCATATAATGTGTTTTTTCTGGTTTCTATCTTTAGATTCTAGAGAAATTCTAGTAATATAGGAGGGTAGAAAAATATGCAATTGGTCTCTGAGGGATTTTTCTTTTGCACCCATGGGTATAGTGGGAACTTAGTTTATATTATAACGTGGTTTCATTCAATGGAGCTGTATGATAATATAGAGGAGGGTTGTTATGACTGCTGCACGCCCAGGGTGGGTCTGAGGAGCCCCCCTGCTTCAGATTGTCACCATAAACCTTTTAAATAGTGATGAGCGAATATACCCATTACTCGAGATTTCTTGGGGGTCCTCCGAGTATTTTTTAGTGCGCGGAGATTTAGTTTTTCTTGCTGCAGCTGAATGATTTACATCTGTTAGCCAGCATAAGTACATGTGGGGCTTCCCTAGCAACCAGGCAACCCCCACATGTCTTATGCCGGCTAACATCTGCTCAGCGGTCACGTTACAACGCGGAGATGTGAAATTCAGCACGATCTTGTGGCAGCTCTTTAAATAATTGAGTCAGGAAACCACAAGATGATGGGGGTTTTTTTTTTCAAGGCCAGGGAAATACACTGACATTTCATCACTTATAGGTTTTTTTTTTTTATAAATATTTGAAAAGGGTTTCCATTGACCTGAAATAGGAAAAAAAAAATGAACAAAATAAAATCTAAAAAAAATGTAAACTTTTCCCCTTTTCCATAGTCACTAGACCCGGCTGTAGACCAGTGATCATCTCTAATAAAGGTCTCGCAGCAGCCATTGGACCATGTGGTCACGTGACGGGACATCACTGTGGATCCAATTCTTTTCCAAAAATTATTATTTATTTATTTTTATATCTTTACATTTCAGAGGTTTTTTTTTTTTTTAGAAAATTATAGGAATCCTGGCTCACCCCTGTACAGGATCCCAGAAGAGGGCAGCAGATGATTCCGGCAATGATACCATGTGCCGAGCATTGTCCTCCGGCTCTTTAAATGTCCGCACCAGTCGCTCTTCTACACAGCTGTTCGTCCAGGGAAAAATTAGTCAAATCAAACAAAAAAATTCTGGATGAAACTTCTTCTTTGATCCCTCATTGTCTCATATTAGAATCAAAAGTGGAAGAAATATAGTATTTTTTGGTATCAGACCCCTTTAGCTTTCGCAGGTACGGATTTCTGTAAGGCTGCTGTCAATCCCTGACAGCGACATTTAAGTAGCACAGTCCTGAACGCACGCCGTTCTGGGCAACCAATGGATGGAAATGGGCAGTATTGATAAATCTGCACCACTGTTACCTTTTATGTCAGTTATCAGAAGCAATATAGGATGTGTCCAGCAGGTGGCAGCACAGCATTACTATCATTCAGCAGCTGCATGAAAACAAATAAGCAACTCAAATCTTGGAAAGCAAAAAGCCGCAGTGTAAAGTACTGTACATAGCAGCACGGAGTCTGTGGTCTGGAAAATCTCCTGTAATAGCAAAGTATATTAACTGCGCAAGTAGAGCGCACAGCAGCGATCTACACAGAGACCAACTACCCCTCCGGTGACAGCTGTGCGAACAAGCAGGGACTACTGAGAGATTTCCACTCTAAAGCCAGCAGAATAGTGAGTGCAGCTCTGCAGTATAATACAGGATGTAACTCAGGATAAGTAATGTAATGTATGTACACAGTGACTGCACCAGCAGAATAGTGAGTGCAGCTCTGGAGTATAATACAGGATGTAACTCAGGACCAGTAATGTAATGTATGTACACAGTGACTGCACCAGCAGAATAGTGAGTGCAGCTCTGGGGTATAATCCAGGATGTAACTCAGGACCAGTAATGTAATGTATGCACACAGTGACTGCACCAGCAGAATAGTGAGTGCAGCTCTGGAGTATAATACAGGATGTAACTCAGGATCAGTAATGTAATGTATGTACACAGTGACTGCACCAGCAGAATAGTGAGTGCAGCTCTGGGGTATAATCCAGGATGTAACTCAGGACCAGTAATGTAATGTATGTACACAGTGACTGCACCAGCAGAATAGTGAGTGCAGCTCTGGGGTATAATACAGGATGTAACTCAGGATCAGTAATGTATGTACACAGTGACTGCACCAGCAGAATAGTGAGTGCAGCTCTGGGGTATAATCCAGGATGTAACTCAGGATCAGTAATGTAATGTATGTACACAGTGACTGCACCAGCAGAATAGTGAGTGCAGCTCTGGAGTATAATACAGGATATAACTCAGGATCAGTAATGTAATGTATGTACACAGTGACTGCACCAGCAGAATAGTGAGTGCAGCTCTGGAGTATAATACAGGATGTAACTCAGGATCAGTAATGTAATGTATGTACACAGTGACTGCACCAGCAGAATAGTGAGTGCAGCTCTGGAGTATAATACAGGATGTAACTCAGGATCAGTAATGTAATGTATGTACACAGTGACTGTACCAGCAGAATAGTGAGTGCAGCTCTGGGGTATAATACAGGATGTAACTCAGGATCAGTAATGTATGTACACAGTGACTGCACCAGCAGAATAATGAGTGCAGCTCAGGGGTATAATACAGGATGTAACTCAGGCTCAGTAATGTAATGTATGTACACAGTGACTGCACCAGCAGAATAGTGAGTGCAGCTCTGGGGTATAATACAGGATGTAACTCAGGATCAGTAATGTAATGTATGTACACAGTGACTGCACCAGCAGAATAGTGAGTGCAGCTCTGGAGAATAATACAGGATGTAACTCAGGATCAGTAATGTAATGTATGTACACAGTGACTGCACCAGCAGAATAGTGAGTGCAGCTCTGGGGTATAATACAGGATGTAACTCAGGATCAGTAATGTAATGTATGTACAAAGTGACTGCACCAGCAGAACAGTGAGTGCAGCTCTGGAGTATAATACAGGATGTAACTCAGGATCAGTAATGTAATGTATGTACACAGTGACTGCTCCAGCAGAATAGTGAGTGCAGCTCTGGGGTATAATACAGGATGTAACTCAGGATCAGTAATGTAATGTATGTACACAGTGACTGCACCAGCAGAATAGTGAGTGCAGCTCTGGAGTATAATACAGGATGTAACTCAGGATCAGTAATGTAATGTATGTACAGTGACTGCACCAGCAGAATAGTGAGTGCAGCTCTGGGGTATAATACAGGATGTAACTCAGGATCAGTAATGTAATGTATGTACAATGACTGCACCAGCAGAATAGTGAGTGCAGCTCTGGGGTATAATATAGGATGTAACTCAGGATCAGTAATGTAATGTATGTACACAGTGACTGCACCAGCAGAATAGTGAGTGCAGCTCTGTGGTATAATACAGGATGTAACTCAGGATCAGTAATGTAATGTATGTACACAGTGACTGCACCAGCAGAATAGTGAGTGCAGCTCTGGGGTATAATACAGGATGTAACTCAGGATCAGTAATGTAATGTATGTACACAGTGACTGCACCAGCAGAATAGTGAGTGCAGCTCTGGAATATAATACAGGATGTAACTCAGGATCAGTAATGTAATGTATGTACACAGTGAGTGCACCAGCAGAATAGTGAGTGCAGCTCTGGAGTATAATACAGGATGTAACTCAGGATCAGTAATGTAATGTATGTACACAGTGACTGCACCAGCAGAATAGTGAGTGCAGCTCTGGGGTATAATACAGGATGTAACTCAGGATCAGTAATGTAATGTATGTACACAGTGACTGCACCAGCAGAATAGTGAGTGCAGCTCTGGGGTATAATACAGGATGTAACTCAGGATCAGTAATGTATGTACACAGTGACTGCACCAGCAGAATAGTGAGTGCAGCTCTACAGTAAAATGACACAGATTTCACTTAATGCTGATAACAGCAGAACATTTATTGGTTGGATAATTATAAAATAAAGATCTGTATAATCATCTCTTCTGTAATAATCTCCTAAAGAAATATTAATACAAAATCACCATTCACAATCCTGTATCAAAGTGCTTAATGTAATAAATCAGACATTCACAAATGGTTCAGATAACGTTATATCTACATTACTGTGCTGTGGAATAGTCTGTGCAAACCCAGGACGGCGGCATAAGAGAACAGTAGATGGCGTCACTGAACCCCAATAATATTATTCCTTATACATGATGCTGCTCACCGTTCACCCTCTGGGATCCCCCCGGATCTGGAGAATGACTGGGCCGCAGCGCTCTCCCCCCTGAACTGTTTTACCCCAGGCAGGTGCTGTGAAGCGGCTCCTATGCAGAGCATACACCGAGAGGGAGGCTGAGCGCTGCAGATCCCTCCATTCTCAGGTCCTGGAAATCATTGCAATAGTGCATACAAAAATGTCTAAAAACATCTAAACCTTCATGTGTGCCATATATATGTGTTATTTACTACATATAAATAGGAAATCTAATGTACTGCAGTGCTCATTATTGTCCACTAGATGTCAGTATATCAAGCTATTGAATAAAACAGAACTGTCTCACTTTACAGCCTGCAGTGAAACGGAATAATACTTCTAGAAGGGATTGTAGAGTCACTAATTATATATCTAATTATTGCAGTACTCACCATTGTCCACTAGATGTCAGTATATAAGGTTACAGCCTAAAACAGAACTGTCTCACTTTACAGCCTACAGTGAAACAAAATTATTTCTTAAAACAGTGCATATTATAATTATTGCAGTGCTCATTATTGTCCACTAGATGTCAGATTAGGCTATAAACTAAAGAGAACCGCCTCACTTTACAGCCTGCAGTGAAACGGAATATCACTAGAAGGGAATGTAGACATGGAATCGCTGCGGCGCCCATGACGGTACTGTGCTCACATACAGATATACGGCTCGTCTATATGTTTGGGCTCCGGCTTGCAGTAATTACTGCTCTTATTTGTTGGGTTTTGCTTGTGCTGAAAACGGTTCGATACAAATCAATGGTCACGGCGGCTCATACGGTAAATAACAGCATAGAAGCCATTATAATAGAACTGCCTCCCCTACATTCATTACCAGCCAGAGCGCCAAACTTTTAGTAGTGGTCGTCCATGGTACTGCAACCTGGGACACCATAGTCCCATTCCAGTTACAGGGACTGAGCTGCCGAGAAAAATGGCATAAGGCTTCGATACACCAAAAAGGTCCAATCCGGTCCTCCATGGGAGCCAGTCTCCCCTTCACGTCCGGCATCCTGTGCGCCTCCTAGACCCCAAGATGTCGCATGACGTCTACTGACTAGGCCTCACGTGACGTCATGATATCAAGGGTCCAAAGAAAGTGGCAGAAGCACCCGGTGTGCCAAGAAAAGTGAAGACCAGCTGCCACGGATGACCGGATTGTACCACGAACCAGGACAGCACAAATCAAATTGCCCGGATAAGGTGTTATCTGAGCATGCTCAGGTGCTAACCGAGTGACTTGTGGGTGGTTGAAAAATATGTTTGAGCCCCTGCGGCTGTTTGACAACCACAACACATGCAGGGATTTCCTAACAAACAGGATGTTGAACAGCCGCGAGACATGCAGCCGCAGGGGCTCAAACATATTTTTCAAGCACGGTAAAGTCACTCGATTTAGCACCCGAGCATGCTCAGATAACACCTCATCTGCGCGCGTTCGCTCATCACTATTGGCTTCAGTTGGAATTCCCCTTTAACATTCATAACAATTAAAGTCATATAAATGTCTCTCCTCCCAAAACACTCTTTGATGTTGTCAGTTGGAATGCTATTGTTCTGAGGTATCAGCCACTTACAGAAGTTCAGAGCCACGTTTTTATACACCAACCGGTCTCTGAGAGCCATTCGCCGTAACGGAGTGGAGCTGAAGTACCTTACACAGCCACAATTAAGTAGGTGGCGCTGTGTCTTTAACTGAAGTGAACCGGCTGCAGTTTTTTTTTAAAAAGGAGCTGTGTGAATTCAGCCTAAAAGGGTTTATTCAAAGATGTAAAGCAGAAGGCCTGTAATTAGGATTACTAGGGGTCCAACCCCCAGAGATGATACATTCATGACTAATCCGAAGGAAATGCCTCAATCTTAACACTTGGCCGTCTCGACTAATCCTAAAAGTCAAGGAGTCAATTTACGTAAAATTTTTCAGCTCTGGGTCTAAAAAAAAAAAAGGTTGGTGCTCTATGTGCATGGAAGTTTAAGATCCGACTATTAAAAGATGAAAATGACTTCTCGGGGCTCTCTCCACCTGCAAAGTTGGATCCATTTCCCGACCTCGTCACCATTCTCTCCTTTAAGGGAGGCTTTTCATAAAGCTGGCACTTAGCTGGGCCTGCAGGGCCATCTGGTCGAATGTCCTGCTCTTGGTCTGCTCTCGGATTTTATCTCGCATGTGGAAGGAGGCCCTGGCGATCTTCTTCCCCTCCTGGACGGTGGCTTCCTTCTCCTTGAGGAGCTTATCACTTTTCCGGTCTTTGATCCTGATCTGATGCGCTATTTGTGTGCGTTGGTTTTCTTCGTCTTCTTCCACTTTTTGTTTTAGGATCTGGTGGGCTTTCTCCTTGACGATGTTCAGTTCTCGCATCCGCTCGGATTTACTCTGTAGACTTTTTCCCAAGGTGTCTTTCGCCTGTCGAGTCTTTTGGTTGCTTATCTGGAGCAGCATCTTCTTGTGATTTATTTGCTCTTTTTCCTGCCGTTCTGCCCGGAGTTTCGCCATGACGATCATCGCTTCTTCTCTAGACGCTTTATTTTGGATTTCCTTAAGACGTTCCTCCTGGATCTGCTCGTATATATCCTGGAACCTGCGCTCCTTCTGCCGCATGGACATCCTCTTAGACAGCTCCTCAGCTTTCACCTGGTTGTCCGCCACCTCCTTCAGCCGAGAATGTCGTAGTTTCTCATAATCATTCTTGATTTGGATGTTTTTCTTGTCCTGAAGGTCTTTGATCATCTTAGCCTTGAAGGCTTGCAGCATCCGTTCCTCAAGTAGACGCCCGCCAGTGTCTCTGATGTCTTGCTGTCGCCTCTTCGACTGTAGATCTTCTTGCACTTTCTTCATGCCATCTTTGAGAAGAATCCTCTCTTCAGGAGTCAACATCTTCCAATCCTTGTTATTCTGAGCAGTCATATAACGGACGGCATCAAGTTGCCAATCGAGCTTAGAGCTTCTTGGGCTTCGTCTATGGTTCTGTGGTCGATCTGTCCAGTCGCGTTTGATCAGAGCATCTCGGATCACTTTCTCTTTGCTCCGGAGGTCGTCCCAGGCTTGCTGGGCTTGTAGCTTCCTCTGCATTGACATCTCCTCCTCTTGGTGTTTCAGTAACATCAGGGCGGCGATCTTCTTATCTCTATAGGGCACGGGTACCTTGACTTCTTTTTCCACCTTACGGGTAAGATGGCGGATTTGCTCTTCCTGGTAAACCAGGTTTCCTTGGCTTAGGCTTCTTCGCATATCTCCTTCACCTCTGTGGCCCGTGGTTGCGGGATTCGGGGAGGTAGCAAAGTTATAGGAGTCCCAACGGTTTGGAGAAGTAACAAGGTTGTAGGAGTCCCATTGGCTTGGAGAGGAAGCCAAGGTGTAGGGGTCCCGGCGGCTGGTGGTTCTTTTGACCTCCAAGTAGTCCCAGTGATCTGGGGAAGTTGTGGTGCCTCGGTGGTTCCAGGGCTTATGGGCTGTGATGTCTCGGTGATACCACAGCTTATGGGTTGTGGGGTCTCTGTTCTGGGTTCTGGTGTCTCGGTGGCTCTGGGTTGAGTGGTCTTGCTGGTCCCGGGGACTATGGATTGCAGGGTCTTGATGGTTCCAGGGGTTCTGTGAGGTGGAGTCTTGGGGGTCCCAGGGATTATGGATTGTGGGGTCTTGGTAGTTCTGGATTGTGGGGTCTCGGTGATTCGGGGGATTCTGTCCTGTGGGGTCTCTGTGGTTCTGGGTAGAGTGGTCTTGCTGGTCCCGGGGACTATGGATTGCAGGGTCTTGATGGTTCCAGGGGTTCTGTGAGGTGGAGTCTTGGGGGTCCCAGGGATTATGGATTGTGGGGTCTTGGTAGTTCTGGATTGTGGGGTCTCTGAGATTCGGGGGATTCTGTCCTGTGGGGTCTCTGTGGTTCTGGGTAGAGTGGTCTTGCTGGTCCCGGGGACTATGGATTGCAGGGTCTTGATGGTTCCGGTTTGTGGGGTCTCTATGATTCAGGGAATTCTGTCCTGCGGGGTCTCTGTGGTTCTGTGCATTGGAGGTTGTGGGGTCTTTGTGATTCCGGGTTGCGGGGTCTCGGGGGTCCCGACAGGCAGTGGAGGGCTGAACATGCTGCTCCTGGCTCCAAGCACTTTCCATCAGACTCTTCCTCAGCTCCTGGCACTGCCTCTTCTTCCTCTGCCTCTCCATCTCATGAGCCTCATACATCTCTCTGACCTCATGACTGGAGGCCCCGGGCTTTTCCTCCCTCACCTCTCCATAGGACTTGTACAGCAAATCCACAGGCCGCACTCCAAGCCGAGCACAGGCCTCGAGAGAGTGGGGGCTGGTGAGTACATACCGGCTGTCACCACCGTCCTCGAAATTAGTCAGGTCTAGATGCAGAGAGGGAGATCGTCTGCCGCCCTCCATCACCGCTCGCTCCCGTTACTACGACGCCTCAAACGGTTGCCCGGGGTGATAAGGCGACCGTAGGAAGCTTTACTGACGTATGCGGGATACACGTTTGAAAGGCACAGCGCGCCCTCTAGTGGAAGTTGCCAAGAGCGTCGCAGCGGGTGAAGCCTTAATGCGCTTGCGTACAAGTAGATTTTCGAACACTAGAGGGAGAAAGTGTTATAGAGGACGTGTAACAGTTGTCTTCTACTATGGGTGACATAGTCGCCCCCATTTTGCGTGTCTCTTTAGGGATTAACGTAGCCAAAGTAATCTTCTTTGTATTTTTTATATTAATTATATCAAAATGAACTTTTTTTCAAGATTCATTTTTATCAATGCAAATACAGCATTCTCTTGGAGCAGCTGCGATCATTGACTAGAATGACATTAGTTGCCAGAGTGATTTGTGTTGCAAAAGAAGCTTTTCTACATATGCCCCACTCCTGAATACAGACCAGGACCCAGCTGGAGGACCCTCATTACCAGTGTCAGGGCGCCCCCATAAATTATGCCGAAGAGCGCCCTCATTAACAATGTCTGAAACTCTTAACCCCTTCATGACCAGAAGTATTTTTGCGTTTTCGTTTTTTGCTCCCCTTCTTCCCAGAGCCATAACTTTCTTTCTTTTTCCGCCAATGGCCATGGCCATGTGAGGGCTTATTTTTTGCAGGACGAGTTGTACTTTTGAACGACATCATTGGTTTTACCATGTCGTGTACTAGAAAACAGGAGAAAAAATTCCAAGTGCAATGAAATTGCAAAAAAAAATGCAATCCCACACTTGTTTTGCTTTTTTTACTAGGTTCACTAAATGCTAAAACTGACCTGCCATTATGATTCTCCAGGTGATTACGAGTTCAGAGCCACCAAACATGTCTAGGTTTTTTTTCTCTAAGTGGTTAAAAAAAAATTCCAAAAAATTCGCGCCACTTTCTGATACCCACAGCGTCTCCATTTTTTTTGTGATCTCAGGTCGGTGAGGTCTTATTTTTTGTGCGCCGAGCAGACATTTTTAGTGATACCATTTTGGTGCCGATAAGGTCTTTTGATCGCCCGTTATTGCATTTCAATGTAACATCGCGACAACCGAAAAAACGTAATTCTGGCATTTTGACTTTTTTTTCTTGCTACACCATTTAGCGATCAGGCTAATCCTTTTTTTTATTGATAGATTGGGCGATTCTGAATACGGCGATATCAAATATGTGTAGGTTTGATTTTTTTTAATTGTTTTATTTTGAATGAGGCGAAAGGGGGGTGATTTGAACTTTTACATATTTAAAAATTTTTTTTTTACATTTTTAAAAACATTTTTTTCACTTTTGACATGCTTCAATAGTCTCCATGGGAGACTAGAAGCTGCCATAACCCGATCGGCTCTGCTACATAGAGGCGATGATCAGATCACCTCCATGTAGCAGAATACCTCACTTGTTATGAGGGCCGACCACCGCGTGGCGCTCATAGCAATCCGCCAGTGACAACCATAGAGGTCTCCAGGAGACCTCTGGTTGTCATGCCAACCCATCCGTGATCCGCGATCGGGGATCAACGATGTGTGTATTTCCGGCGCAATTGCCGGAAATGCATGTTAAATGCCGCTGTCAGTGATTGACAGTGGCATTTAACAGGTTAACAGCCATGGGAGGATCGTGATTCCTCCCGCAGCTGTTAGTGGCACATGTCAGCTGATCAGATCAACTGTCATGTGCAGCGGGCTCTTCGCCGGAGCCTGCACCAAACAGGGGGAATTATCCAATGACTGATAGATCTGTTGTCAGTTGTTAAGGGGTTAAAGGGATAATGATAAAATAGAAAAAAAAGGCTGCTTTTGCTAGTAAGGCTATGTGTGTACATTGAGTATTTGCTTACAGAAATTTCGGCAAGGTTTCTGCATCTCTTGGTAGCAAAAATGCACATTGTTTTGTGATGTAATCTTTTGGTTCAGCACCTTTTTTTTTCATTCTGATGCAGTGGCATCACGGTAATGGGATTAGGGCTTGGTGTCAGCATCTCTCATTTACACCAAGCCCTAGATTTAGTAATGAGGAGATGTCAGCCAGACACCCTCTTTACTAGATCGGTAAGTAAAGAGTTAAATAAACACACGCACGCACGCACGCACACACGCCTATGTAGGAACGTTAACAGAATCAACCTACTGGCAGAAATCAGCATGCACCGCGACACCTGTTCATTTTTACAAAAAAAATGAAACAAAAATGGCGTGGGCTCCAGCCTAATTTTCATAACCAGCAGAGGGCAAGCTGACAGCTGAGGGCTGATGTTAATATTCTGGGAAAGAGCCAGTAGCCATAAAGGTTCCCAGGCTATTAATATCAGCTCACAACTGTTTGCTTAGCTTTAGCAAAGGATAGGCAGACACCTGTGGACTGATATTAACAACCGAGGAAGGAGCCATGGATATTGGCCCTCTCCCAGACTAAAAACTTCAGGTCTCAGCTGCCCCAGAAATGGCGCTTCCATAAAATGCGCCAATTCTGTCACTTATCCTCGCTCTACCCTCTTGTCCTGGTGTGGTGGCAAGTGGGGTGGTAGTTGGTGGGGTTGATGTCACTTTTGTCAGGTGCCATCAAGCCCAGAGGTTAGTAATGGAGAGGCGTCTATAAGATGCTCCCATTACTAACCCCATAGTGATATGAAAACACACACCCAGAATAAAATCCTTTAATTGAAATAATGACACAGACTCCTTTATTAAATCTAAATTTAACCGTACGTCATCGTGCAATGCATTGAAGCCATTGTCTCCTGTAAATCAATTAAAATAATAAACCACAATACTCCTCACCTATCAGGCGAGAAGAAAATAATCCATAATGTCCCACGACGATCCTGATGGCTTTGAGAGCAGTGACTGATGTTACTGCTCTCAAGGACAGCCGGCTACACACAGACACAGGAGGTAATCACTCCCGCAGTGTGGAGCACTGAGCTGCCATGAGAGAGGTCACACGAGTTCATCAGCTCCAGTGATCTCATGGCATCAGCTGATGAACTCTGTGACCCTTGTGTGTAGCCTGAGGCTGGTTAGAGCAGTCACATCTCCCCGATGTGACTGTTCAACAAGTGAGATCGCTGGGGGACACTCTGGATTACGTGGACTATGGCGGATAGGAGAGTATATGGTTGTTTATTATGTTTGATTGTTTACAGGGGACAAGGGCTTCGGGGATTTGGTTTTAGGTAAGTATAATGTGTTTTTTATTTTTATCTGAATATGTATTTAATTATTTCATATGTTTTATTTTTTTATTATTTTTTTTTTTAAGTTTGAGCACAGGCGCTGGCTGTCGAGAGACTACTCCCATCAGTGGTCCTGTATTAACTGTTACCAGTGACAGCAGACGTAGACTGATTGGAGTAATAGTTTCTCATCAGTAGATGTCTGCTGACCTGTGGTAAGCTTTTTACTACTAGTCACAGTGACATCTGCGGGGTCAAGCTAACATTTGATAGCAATACCCCGCAGTGCTCTGACCGTCGGTACCATTACCTGTTGGGATGTGTACAGGTAAATGCCAATGCATGTAGAAAAGCCGCAGAGACACCATCACGTGTTTCTCAACGCAAGCAATAAATAGCCAGGTCTTTCACCGGGAAGGAACAACCACGGGAAGGGCAGCATCCAAAAAGGAAAACCACCTATGCCAAAACATGGTATCCATCCACAGACAGCTGTTTCGGGGTATTTGCCCCTCATCAGTGTGGAGTAGGAAACTGCTATTAGGAGCAGTGCCTAGTAAAAGGACTATAAACATAAGGATGAATGACCTCGGGGAGATCAAAACATCCAACACCGCGGAGACACCATCACGTGTTTCTCAACGCAGTGATCCAGAACACTGCCCCATCCCTTATGGGAAATATGGTGTCTCCGTGGTGTTTATAGTCCTTTTACTACGCACTGTGTTATGGCTGGCAATCAGGCAACACAGCGTGCAGTAATCAGCGCACATACAGAGATCTGGCAATAACCAAAAACAATAGGACGAGCTCTGAGACGTGGAATCTCTGTAGACTGCAGTACCTGATCTATCCTCACACAACTATAAGCAGCAGTGGATTGCGCCTAACAACTACCTATGCAACTCGGCACTGCCTGAGGAGCTGACTAGCCTGAAGATAGAAATACAAGCCTGACTTACCTCAGAGAAATACCCCAAAGGAATAGGCAGCCCCCCACATATAATGACTGTTAGCAAGATGAAAAGACAAACGTAGGAATGAAATAGATTCAGCAAAGTGAGGCCCGATATTCTAGACAGAGCGAGGATAGCAAAGAGAACTATGCAGTCTACAAAAAACCCTAAAACGAAAACCACGCAAAGGGGCAAAAAGACCCACCGTGCCGAACTAACAGCACGGCGGTGCACCCCTCTGCTTCTCAGAACTTCCAGCAAAAGACAATAGCAAGCTGGACAGAAAAAAACAGAAAACAAACTAGAAGCACTTATCTAGCAGAGCAGCAGGCCCAAGGAAAGATGCAGTAGCTCAGATCCAACACTGGAACATTGACAAGGAGCAAGGAAGACAGACTCAGGTGGAGCTAAATAGCAAGGCAGCCAACGAGCTCACCAAAACACCTGAGGGAGGAAGCCCAGAGACTGCAATACCACTTGTGACCACAGAAGTGAACTCAGCCACAGAATTCACAACAGTACCCCCCCCTTGAGGAGGGGTCACCGAACCCTCACCAGAACCCCCAGGCCGACCAGGATGAGCCACATGAAAGGCACGAACAAGATCTGGGGCATGGACATCAGAGGCAAAAACCCAGGAATTATCTTCCTGAGCATAACCCTTCCATTTGACCAGATACTGGAGTTTCCGTCTAGAGACACGAGAATCCAAAATCTTCTCCACAATATACTCCAATTCCCCCTCCACCAAAACAGGGGCAGGAGGCTCCACAGATGGAACCATAGGTGCCACGTATCTCCTCAACAACGACCTATGGAATACATTATGTATGGAAAAGGAGTCTGGGAGGGTCAGACGAAAAGACACCGGATTGAGAATCTCAGAAATCCTATACGGACCAATAAAACGAGGTTTAAATTTAGGAGAGGAAACCTTCATAGGAATATGACGAGAAGATAACCAAACCAAATCCCCAACACGAAGTCGGGGTCCCACATGGCGTCTGCGATTAGCGAAAAGCTGAGCCTTCTCCTGGGACAAGGTCAAATTGTCCACTACCTGAGTCCAGATCTGCTGCAACCTGTCCACCACAGAATCCACACCAGGACAGTCCGAAGACTCAACCTGTCCTGAAGAGAAACGAGGATGGAACCCAGAATTGCAGAAAAATGGAGAGACCAAGGTAGCCGAGCTGGCCCGATTATTAAGGGCGAACTCAGCCAACGGCAAAAATGACACCCAATCATCCTGGTCAGCGGAAACAAAACATCTCAGATATGTTTCCAAGGTCTGATTGGTTCGTTCGGTCTGGCCATTAGTCTGAGGATGGAAGGCCGAGGAGAAAGATAGGTCAATGCCCATCCTACCACAAAAGGCTCGCCAGAACCTCGAGACAAACTGGGAACCTCTGTCAGAAACAATATTCTCAGGAATGCCATGTAAACGAACCACATGCTGGAAGAACAAAGGCACCAAATCAGAGGAGGAAGGCAATTTAACCAAGGGCACCAGATGGACCATTTTAGAAAAGCGATCACAGACCACCCAAATGACCGACATTTTTTGAGAAACGGGAAGGTCAGAAATGAAATCCATCGAAATATGTGTCCAAGGCCTCTTCGGGACCGGCAAGGGCAAAAGCAACCCACTGGCACGTGAACAGCAGGGCTTAGCCCTAGCACAAATTCCACAGGACTGCACAAAAGCACGCACATCCCGTGACAGAGATGGCCACCAGAAGGATCTAGCAACCAACTCCCTGGTACCAAAGATTCCTGGATGACCGGCCAGCACCGAACAATGAAGTTCAGAGATAACTTTACTAGTCCACCTATCAGGGACGAACAGTTTCTCGGCCGGACAACGATCAGGTTTATTAGCCTGAAATTTCTGCAACACTCTCCGCAAATCAGGGGAGATGGCAGACACAATGACTCCTTCCTTGAGGATACTCGCCGGCTCAGATAACCCCGGAGAGTCGGGCACAAAACTCCTAGACAGAGCATCCGCCTTCACATTTTTAGAGCCCGGAAGGTATGAAATCACAAAATCAAAACGAGCAAAAAATAACGACCAACGGGCCTGTCTAGGATTCAAGCGCTTGGCAGACTCGAGATAAGTCAAGTTCTTATGATCAGTCAATACCACCACGCGATGCTTAGCACCCTCAAGCCAATGACGCCACTCCTCGAATGCCCACTTCATGGCCAGCAACTCTCGGTTGCCCACATCATAATTACGCTCAGCAGCAGAAAATTTCCTGGAAAAGAAAGCACATGGTTTGAACACTGAGCAACCAGAACCTCTCTGTGACAAAACCGCCCCTGCACCAATCTCAGAAGCATCAACCTCGACCTGGAACGGAAGAGAAACATCAGGTTGACACAACACAGGGGCACAGCAAAAACGACGCTTCAACTCCTGAAAAGCTTCCACGGCAGCAGAAGACCAATTAACCAAATCAGCACCCTTCTTGGTCAAATCGGTCAATGGTCTGGCAATGCTAGAAAAATTACAGATGAAGCGACGATAAAAATTAGCAAAGCCCAGGAATTTCTGCAGACTTTTTAGAGATGTCGGCTGAGTCCAATCCTGGATGGCCTGAACCTTAACCGGATCCATCTCGATAGTAGAAGGGGAAAAGATGAACCCCAAAAATGAAACTTTCTGCACACCGAAGAGACACTTTGATCCCTTCACGAACAAGGAATTAGCACGCAGTACCTGGAAAACCATTCTGACTTGCTTCACATGAGACTCCCAATCATCTGAGAAGATCAAAATGTCATCCAAGTAAACAATCAAGAATTTATCCAGATACTCACGGAAAATGTCATGCATAAAAGACTGAAAAACAGATGGAGCATTGGCAAGTCCGAACGGCATCACCAGACACTCAAAATGACCCTCGGGCGTATTAAATGCCGTTTTCCATTCATCTCCCTGCCTGATTCTCACCAGATTATACGCACCACGAAGATCAATCTTAGTAAACCAACTAGCCCCCTTAATCCGAGCAAACAAGTCAGAAATCAATGGCAAGGGATACTGAAACTTAACAGTGATCTTATTAAGAAGGCGGTAATCAATACACGGTCTTAGCGAACCATCCTTCTTGGCTACAAAAAAGAACCCTGCTCCCAATGGTGACGACGATGGGCGAATATGTCCCTTCTCCAGGGACTCCTTCACATAACTGCGCATAGCGGTGTGTTCAGGTACGGACAAATTAAATAAACGACCCTTAGGGAATTTACTACCAGGAATCAAATCGATAGCACAATCACAATTCCTATGCGGAGGTAGGGCATCAGACTTGGACTCTTCAAATACATCCTGAAAGTCCGACAAGAACTCTGGGATGTCAGAAGGAATGGATGACGAAATAGACAAAAATGGAACATCACCATGTACTCCCTGACAACCCCAGCTGGTTACCGACATAGAGTTCCAATCCAATACTGGATTATGGGTTTGTAGCCATGGCAACCCCAACACGACCACATCATGCAAATTATGCAGTACCAGAAAGCGAATAACTTCCTGATGTGCAGGAGCCATGCACATGGTCAGCTGGGCCCAGTACTGAGGCTTATTCTTGGCCAAAGGTGTAGCATCAATTCCTCTCAACGGAATAGGACACCGCAAAGGCTCCAAGAAAAATCCACAACGTTTAGCATAATCCAAATCCATCAGATTCAGGGCAGCGCCTGAATCCACAAACGCCATGACAGAATACGATGACAAAGAGCACATTAAGGTAATGGACAAAAGGAATTTGGACTGTACAGTACCAATAACGGCAGAGCTATCGAACCGCCTAGTGCGTTTAGGACAATTAGAAATAGCATGAGTAGAATCACCACAATAGAAACACAGTCTGTTCAGACGTCTGTGTTCTTGCCGTTCTACTTTAGTCATAGTCCTGTCGCACTGCATAGGCTCAGGTTTACTCTCAGGCAGTACCGCCAGATGGTGCACAGATTTACGCTCGCGCAAGCGACGACCGATCTGAATGGCCAAGGACATAGACTCATTCAAACCAGCAGGCATAGGAAATCCCACCATTACATCCTTAAGAGCTTCAGAGAGACCCTTTCTGAACAAAGCCGCTAGTGCAGATTCATTCCACAGAGTGAGTACTGACCATTTCCTAAATTTCTGACAATATACTTCTACATCATCCTGACCCTGGCATAAAGCCAGCAGATTTTGCTCAGCCTGATCCACTGAATTAGGCTCATCGTAAAGCAATCCCAGCGCCTGGAAAAATGCATCAACATTACTCAATGCAGAATCTCCTGGTGCAAGAGAAAACGCCCAGTCCTGTGGGTCGCCGCGCAAAAAAGAAATAATAATCAAAACCTGTTGAATAGGATTACCAGAAGAATGAGGTTTCAAGGCCAAAAATAGCTTACAATTATTTCTGAAGCTCAGGAACTTAGTTCTGTCACCAAAAAACAAATCAGGAATCGGAATTCTTGGTTCTAGTATCGATTTCTGATCAATAGTATCTTGAATCTTTTGTACATTTACAATGAGATTATCCATTGAGGAGCACAGAGCCTGAATATCCATGTCCACAGCTGTGTCCTGAAGCACTCTAATGTCTAGGGGAAAAAAAAGACTGAAGACAGAGCTAAGAAAAAAAAATGATGTCAGGATTTCTTTTTTCCCTCTATTGGGAATCATTGGTGTGGCTCCTTGTACTGTTATGGCTGGCAATCAGGCAACACAGCGTGCAGTAATCAGCGCACATACAGAGATCTGGCAATAACCAAAAACAATAGGACGAGCTCTGAGACGTGGAATCTCTGTAGACTGCAGTACCTGATCTATCCTCACACAACTATAAGCAGCAGTGGATTGCGCCTAACAACTACCTATGCAACTCGGCACTGCCTGAGGAGCTGACTAGCCTGAAGATAGAAATACAAGCCTGACTTACCTCAGAGAAATACCCCAAAGGAATAGGCAGCCCCCCACATATAATGACTGTTAGCAAGATGAAAAGACAAACGTAGGAATGAAATAGATTCAGCAAAGTGAGGCCCGATATTCTAGACAGAGCGAGGATAGCAAAGAGAACTATGCAGTCTACAAAAAACCCTAAAACGAAAACCACGCAAAGGGGCAAAAAGACCCACCGTGCCGAACTAACAGCACGGCGGTGCACCCCTCTGCTTCTCAGAACTTCCAGCAAAAGACAATAGCAAGCTGGACAGAAAAAAACAGAAAACAAACTAGAAGCACTTATCTAGCAGAGCAGCAGGCCCAAGGAAAGATGCAGTAGCTCAGATCCAACACTGGAACATTGACAAGGAGCAAGGAAGACAGACTCAGGTGGAGCTAAATAGCAAGGCAGCCAACGAGCTCACCAAAACACCTGAGGGAGGAAGCCCAGAGACTGCAATACCACTTGTGACCACAGAAGTGAACTCAGCCACAGAATTCACAACAGCACTGCTCCTAATAGCCAGTTTCTTACTCCACACTGATGAGGGGCAAATACCCCGAAACAGCTGTCTGTGGATGGATACCATGTTTTGGCATAGGTGGTTTTCCTTTTTGAATGCTGCCCTTCCCGTGGTTGTTCCTTCCCGGTGAAAGACCTGGCTATTTATTGCTTGCGTTGAGAAACACGTGATGGTGTCTCCGCGGCTTTTGTACAAGCATTTGCATATTTCCCATAATGGATGGGGGCAGTGTTCTGGATCACTGCGTTGAGAAACACGTGATGGTGTCTCCGCGGTGTTGGATGTTTTGATCTCCCCGAGGTCATTCATCCTTATGTTTACAGGTAAATGCCGAGACGTGTATGGGCACCTGTCGGGAGGTGTACAGGTAAATGCCAAGATGTGTATGGACACCTGTCAGGAGGTGTACAGGTAAATGCCAAGACGTGTATGGACACCTGTTGGGAGGTGTACAGGTAAATGCCGAGACTTGTATGGACACCTGTCGGGAGGTGTACAGGTAAATGCCGAGATGTGTATGGACACCTGTTGAGATGTTTACAGGTAAATGCCGAGACGTGTATGGACACCTGTTGGGATATGTACAGGTAAATGCCGAGACATGTATGGACACCTGTTGAGATGTGTACAGGTAGATGCTGGGACGTGTATGGACACCTGTCGGGATTTGTACAGGTAGATGTCGGGACGTGTATGGACACCTGACGGGATGTGAACAGGTAGATGCCAGGATGTATACAGATACCTGTTGGGATGAGTAGAGGTAGATGTCGGGGCGTGTACGGATACCTGTTGGGATGTGTACAGGTACATGTCGGGACGTGTACGGATACCTGTCAGGATGTGTATACGTAGATGCTGGGACCTGTACGGATACCAGTCGGGACGTGTACAGATACCTATTGGAATGTGTACAGTTACCTGGGATGTGTATAGGTAGATGCCGGGACGTTTTTATGATACCTTTTGGGATGTGTACAGGTAGATGCCGGGACCTGTACGGATACCTTTGGGATGTGTAAAGGTAGATGCCGGGACCTGTACGGATACCTTTGGGATGTGTACAGGTAGATGCCCGGACCTGTACGGATACCAGTTGGGATATGTACAGGTAGATGCCGGGACCTGTACGGATACCAGTCGGGATGTGTACAGGTAGATGTCGTAATTTGTACGGATACCAGTTGGGATGTGTACAGGTAGATGCCGGGACCTGTACGGATACCAGTTGGGATGTGTACAGGTACATGCCGGGACCTGTACGGATAACTTTCGGATGTGTACAACAGGTACATGCCGGGACCTGTACGGATAACTTTCGGATGTGTACAGGTACATGCCGGGACCTGTACGGATACCATTTGGGATGTGTACAGGTAGATGCCGGGACCTGTACGGATACCAGTCGGGATGTGTACAGGTAGATGTCGTAATTTGTACGGATACCAGTTGGGATGTGTACAGGTTGGTGCCGGGACCTGTACGGATAACTTTCGGATGTGTACAGGTACATGCCGGGACCTGTACGGATACCAGTTGGGATGTGTACAGGTACATGCCGGGACCTGTATGGATAACTTTCGGATGTGTACAGGTACATGCCAGGACCTGTACGGATACCAGTTAGGATGTGTACAGGTAGATGTCGTAATTTGTACGGATACCAGTTGGGATGTGTACAGGTTGGTGCCGGGACCTGTACGGATACCAGTTGGGATGTGTACAGGTAGATGCCGGGACCTGTACGGATAACGTTCGGATGTGTACAACAGGTACATGCCGGGACCTGTACGGATAACTTTCGGATGTGTACAGGTACATGCCGGGACCTGTACGGATACCAGTTGGGATGTGTACAGGTAGATGCCGGGACCTGTACGGATACCAGTCGGGATGTGTACAGGTAGATGTCGTAATTTGTACGGATACCAGTTGGGATGTGTACAGGTTGGTGCCGGGACCTGTACGGATAACTTTCGGATGTGTACAGGTACATGCCGGGACCTGTACGGATACCAGTTGGGATGTGTACAGGTATATGCCGGGACCTGTACGGATAACTTTCGGATGTGTACAGGTACATGCCGGGACCTGTACGGATACCAGTTAGGATGTGTACAGGTAGATGTCGTAATTTGTACAGATACCAGTTGGGATGTGTACAGGTTGGTGCCGGGACCTGTACGGATAACTTTCGGATGTGTACAGGTACATGCCGGGACCTGTATGGATACCAGTGGGGATGTGTACAGGTAGATGCCGGGACCAGTACGGATACCAGTTGGGATATGTACAGGTAGATGCCGGGACCTGTACGGATACCAGTTGGGATGTGTATACGTAGATGCTGGGACCTGTACGGATACCAGTCGGGACGTGTACAGATACCTATTGGAATGTGTACAGTTACCTGGGATGTGTATAGGTAGATGCCGGGACGTTTTTATGATACCTTTTGGGATGTGTACAGGTAGATGCCGGGACCTGTACGGATACCTTTGGGATGTGTAAAGGAAGATGCCGGGACCTGTACGGATACCTTTGGGATGTGTAAAGGTAGATGCCCGGACCTGTACGGATACCAGTTGGGATATGTACAGGTAGATGCCGGGACCTGTACGGATACCAGTCGGGATGTGTACAGGTAGATGTCGTAATTTGTACGGATACCAGTTGGGATGTGTACAGGTAGATGCCGGGACCTGTACGGATACCAGTCGGGATGTCTACAAGTAGATGTCGTAATTTGTACGGATACCAGTTGGGATGTGTACAGGTAGATGCCGGGACCTGTACGGATACCAGTTGGGATGTGTACAGGTAGATGCCGGGACCTGTACGGATACCAGTTGGGATGTGTACAGGTAGATGCCGGGACCTGTACGGATAACTTTCGGATGTGTACAACAGGTACATGCCGGGACCTGTACGGATAACTTTCGGATGTATACAGGTACATGCCGGGACCTGTACGGATACCAGTTGGGATGTGTACAGGTAGATGTCGTAATTTGTACGGATACCAGTTGGGATGTGTACAGGTTGGTGCCGGGACCTGTACGGATAACTTTCGGATGTGTACAGGTACATGCCGGGACCTGTACGGATACCAGTTGGGATGTGTACAGGTACATGCCGGGACCTGTACGGATAACTTTCGGATGTGTACAGGTACATGCCGGGACCTGTACGGATACCAGTTGGGATGTGTACAGGTAGATGCCGGGACCTGTACGGATACCTTTGGGATGTGTACAGGTAGATGCCGGGACCTGTACGGATACCTTTGGGATGTGTACAGGTAGATGCCCGGACCTGTACGGATACCAGTTGGGATATGTACAGGTAGATGCCGGGACCTGTACGGATACCTTTGGGATGTGTACAGGTAGATGCCGGGACCTGTACGGATACCAGTTGGGATGTGTACAGGTAGATGTCGTAATTTGTACGGATACCAGTTGGGATGTGTACAGGTTGGTGCCGGGACCTGTACGGATAACTTTCGGATGTGTACAGGTACATGCCGGGACCTGTACGGATACCAGTTGGGATGTGTACAGGTACATGCCGGGACCTGTACGGATAACTTTCGGATGTGTACAGGTACATGCCGGGACCTGTACGGATACCAGTTGGGATGTGTACAGGTAGATGCCGGGACCTGTACGGATACCTTTGGGATGTGTACAGGTAGATGCCGGGACCTGTACGGATACCTTTGGGATGTGTACAGGTAGATGCCCGGACCTGTACGGATACCAGTTGGGATATGTACAGGTAGATGCCGGGACCTGTACGGATACCTTTGGGATGTGTACAGGTAGATGCCGGGACCTGTACGGATACCAGTTGGGATGTGTACAGGTAGATGTCGTAATTTGTACGGACACCAGTTGGGATGTGTACAGGTTGGTGCCGGGACCTGTACGGATAACTTTTGGATGTGTACAGGTACATGCCGGGACCTGTACGGATACCAGTTGGGATGTGTACAGGTACATGCCGGGACCTGTACGGATAACTTTCGGATGTGTACAGGTACATGCCGGGACCTGTACGGATACCAGTTGGGATGTGTACAGGTAGATGCCGGGACCTGTACGGATACCTTTGGGATGTGTACAGGTAGATGCCGGGACCTGTACGGATACCTTTGGGATGTGTACAGGTAGATGCCGGGACCTGTACGGATACCTTTGGGATGTGTACAGGTCGATGCCGGGACCTGTACGGATACCAGTTGGGATGTGTACAGGTAGATGCCCGGACCTGTACGGATACCAGTTGGGATATGTACAGGTACATGCCGGGACCTGTACAGATACCAGTTGGGATGTGTACAGGTACATGCCGGGACCTGTACGGATAACTTTCGGATGTGTACAGTTACATGCCGGGACCTGTAACGGATACCTTTGGGATGTGTACAGGTCGATGCCGGGACCTGTACGGATACCAGTTGGGATATGTACAGGTAGATGCCGGGATTTGTATGGATACCTGCTGGGATATCTGTGGTTACCTGCCGGGACGCCTACAGAGAGATGCTGGGAAATGTACAGTTACCTGCAGCCTCATTTTTCAAGGTCATACCCACACAAAAAGGAGTAGCTATTGTTTACCCTGTTCGGAATCATCTGAATTTCTGCAATGAAACCTATTATTGAATATAAGTGGGGAAACGCATCAGTACAGGTGCCGACATTCCCAGAGTTTTGGGATCTGTATCTCCACTCCAGGACTAGTTAATGGGAGCATCTTTTGTCTTATTTCCATACACTATGATTGTATTACCACCAGGCTCATTCCGTTATTTTTAGTGATTATCTGACCTCATTTCTGTATCACTCGCTGGTATTGTTGTATTGTGTTTATTTTAGGGTCTTCATAGAGTTTTGTTTTTTTAGAGGCAGCCATTGGGGAGCGGGGGTGCCAAACTCCACAGTTAGGAACGGATACGATTATGAGGTTCTTGACAGGGAGAGACCCTTTGAGATCTGGAGGCCGGGTGTACGGTGGCAGCTGAAGACCTGATTAACATTAACGCCAGGGGTGGGGATTTTTTACAAATCACAAATTGATGCTGATTTTCATCTGCAGAAGAATTTTTACAACAGCACATCCGGAAGGTGCAAACGTACCCCAACGATGTACAACAGGGAGATCCCTGTCGTGAAGGAACCATCTCATTTCTGAGCGACCCATCGCTACAGTTCGTGTGAGCTGTATTCCTGGCTGGACATATTACATATAATTGGTAGTATCCAGCATTTTACTATCCTGTAAGTGCATTATAAAGTGGACGTATACTGCGGAGAACAATAAGAGGATGCAGTAAAAGTACAGAAAGCTTTAGGCCAAGTGAAGCTCAGATGCATCAGCCGCAACAAAGCGCCTTTATCCAGAATTTCTGGACCATAAAATGTCCATGAAAGCTTTTTTTTGCTATTGTCGAGCATTTATCTATGCTAATCGGTGTTATGGCTGTATACCTTTAGGCCGAGGGCGGTACTGCTGGAAAAATCTGCAGCAGAACCCTAAAAATGATGAACGTATTTCTGCACATTTCTACATACTTTTGGCTTTTGCCATAAATTCCACTCATTAATCTTCAGTAGACCCACGGAGGCCATGACACCCCACCAGCCTGTCACTCCTTAGCTATTGATAAACTAGATGGGTGACAATTGAGTTTTAGGTGATGTTGCCAACTACGTCCTCCTTACACCTCCTGAAAAATAATCCACCTCCAAGAATGTAGATGGCAACCCATGTGCAGAGCGGTAGTCGCGACCGAACTCATGTTCGATTGCGCTCTGGCACTTAACAGACAAGGGGTGTCCCAGTCCCAGTGTGCTGTAGGGTGTGGGGTGCATCACACTCACTTTTAGGCCGCAGGCCTCCGCTATGTTCCTCAGGAGCCACCACACACAATGCATGGGACACCAGGTTCTTTGCAACAGTAAAACTTTTACCAAACTGTCCAAGTTCATCAGGTGCCCACAGGTGGGATAGGGCACAGCAATGCAGACTTCCTTCCTCCTCAGTACAACTCCTCTTCTGTTCTGCCACATGTTCATTCTGGACTATCCCCAAGCTCACTGACTCCATCAGCCCCAGGGATTCATTGTCCACTCCTGTAGTGCACCCGGGTCTGACCACCTGTCTCTCATGTAACTCCACGTCTACCAGCCATGTGATGTCAGAAGACCAGGCCCGCTCCATGGTACCTGGCCGAGCCCTAGGCTCCAGACGAAGTTGGAATGTCCATCAGGGATCTGAATTTGGCCGCCCACTGCCCTGAACGTTTGGCCCATGCGGCCCCTAGCAACCCACCACCGCACCTGAACCTGAACTCGCTCCATACTTCACTGGCTAACACTGAACTCCCTCAAACCAATACAACCGGTTCCTACGGTAGGTCAGGTTCTGGGGCTGACCCGTAATCTTCAGCTTTGAGGTCAGGTTCTGGGTTTTGAAGTTTTTGGACAGGTTCGGCCAGATCCATCAGCGGCTGCAGTCGTCACGGCTGCATCTCCTGCTCCAACGGAATCACCTTGTTTTTCCTTTCGATCAGTCTGGGCCCACTACGATGCGTGATGCCATGACACTCCCTTTTCTTCCACCAACAATGGTGCCGGGCTGCTGCTCTGGAGGTGTAGCATTCCATGTCTCCCCCATTTACTGTGTGGCGCTACTTCTGGCTCACCTGCCCATTTTCTGTCCGTCACCCCCGTTCTCCATTGGCTTGCTGCAACAGGCATGGTTTCTTTTACTTTCGTCGCACCCATTGGGGGCGCTATCTGCACTACTGCCCACCCACTAATCCTAACCTTAACCACTTCCTATCCATATGCCAACCTGGTCTACATCCTATGCTGTCCTGAGCTTATCCTTATTCTATATTCACATTATGCTCTAACACCTTATATCTCAAACATCACCATAATAAATTACATTACACACACGACACTTCGAATATAAAACCGCACAACAGTATTCACACAGTGCGTCTGTTGTCTTCAGGGGCAGGAACAGGGTTAGTCAGTCCACAGCCCTACACGAGCACAGAGGACATTTTGCCATCTCTGCTGTAGACACAAAGTTTATTGGGGGCTTTATTTTTTGGGGGCATATTTTAGACCCAACAGCATTGTCATGTCACTAACAAGCTGGGCCAGACACAATGGAGGCAGCAGCCACAATTGGCAAATATAACAGCTCCCCCTCTTCTGGGAACGATTTCTATAAGACTTTGGAGGCATCTATGGGAATTTTTGCCCCTTCATCCAGAGGAGGTTGGGGGGAGGCTGGAATCACAATCTCCGGTCTAGACGATGGAAGGGGCTGAGGTCTGGGCTCTGTGCGGCCGCTCATTTTCCCCCTCCATGTCTGCATGGAGCTTGTGCGCTGGGCACAGTCATGGGGAACAGAAAAAGGCGAACCTTTAACTGTTCCCACAAAGCTGAGCATACAATTGTCCACAATGTCTTGAGCTGAAGATTAAGATTTCCCATCAATGGGTCTAAGGGCCCAATGCCGACCCCTGATAACAGCCCATAGCATTATCTTCCTCCAGAAACTGTACAGGGGGCACAATGCAGTCACGGGGTAACTTCGTCCATGAAACGCAGATATAGAAGTGTGATCCGTCACTGCACAGAACACGTCTCCTCCAGAGTCCAGTGGTGGTGGCTTTACACTACTCCATCCGACGCTCAGCATTGTGCTTGGTGATGTACGGCTGCATGCAGCTGCTCGGCCATGAAGCTCCCGGCGGGGGTGCAGTGTTTGCGCTGATATTATACCAGAGGATGTCTGGACCCTGTAGTTCTGGAGAGGGTGATGGGGCTGAATGTTACACACCAGGGGAGATGTGACTGCAGGATAGAAAAACGGAATTCAGTGATTAAGGCGCGAGTCCAATATTTTTCTCCATATTGTGTATATTCATAATATATGAGGATGATGGGATTAGCATAATGAATCTATACATACTCATACATACTTTATTATATGACTCTTCCCGGCTTTCTACATGTTTCATCCATATATTTCCAGACAAAATGAATTCTACCCATAGAAATGATTAATAAATAATGAGCTGATGTGTCCGGGAGGAAAATGTGGCCAATTGATAAGAAAGCAAAAACATCTATAATAGGAAGACCGAACCAAAATAATCCAAGTTTACCAACATTAGAATCTGAATATTTATAAGCCGCACCCTATGACACCCGGGATTGCACCGTTTCAGAGCAAAATTTGCATAAACCCCCTTGAGTAGTCAGGTTGTCAGCTGCGGAGTCTTTTATAACACTTATAGCACATTATTACACTTGTTTGGGACAAGACAAACCCAACACTTTATCACGACAAGCTACGAAAACCCTCGACAAGCTGCAATACACATCCACACCACTAGATGGCCACATAAGACACTTATAGCACAAACATCTCCCAGCAGAGTATCATGAAATTGTGTTTTTCTTTTCAAATCTTGGGATAAGTTGAGCCAAGAGAAAAGACAAGAAGGACAGGAGTTTCCCTCATTTTGTCTATTCTCTGATCCATTAGGGAACCATTCTAATGAGGGTACATGCCGTCTATAGAAAGTGATTTCTTCTTAACATCAAGGCTCCTTTGTGACCAGTTTTAGTAAGAATATTCTGCAGCATGAGAAGCGCTGTCCAATCCTAAAATTAAATTGAAAGGTTTGTAGACTTTTGCAGCCGTTTTTATCCCACCGGTGCGTGAAACATAAGCAACGCGTGGTTTTTTTTGCCCCTTGATTGGGCATCTGGACGTCAGGGCACTTTCTGATAATAACAATGGTGCACGTGAAACATTGGGGCAGGGCCGGGTTTGTAATTTTTTTAGATCCCGGAAAGGCTTTTTTCAAAGATTTGCCAACACTTCCCAGAATTTGGGAGGTCTCTCATTTTTCCTGCAGCTCCCTGACATTCCGGTCGAGTTGGCGGCTATTTTGACGTCAGCTCTTCATCGCACCCCCCATCCATGTCCCTTGCCCCAAGCCGTGTTTGTTTTCCTGGACTAGCTGTGATATTGATGTGTATGATTGCCACCCTGAGATGAGCAGCCAGGGCTTAATAGGCAGGCAGCGAAGGCTGCTCTATCTGCGGATCTCCCCCTGCTGAGAGTTTCTTACCGAGACAGTGTTTTTCATTACATACAAAGCCAAGGGACTTCAATCACTTCTACAATATTCTATCTACAGGGACCACAGAGTCTGAAGTCTAAACCTGATCATCAAATGTTGCCACGCAACGTCTAGCAGATGTTTTAATGTGCATTTTCATGTGCATGTGTTGAAAAGTTCCGCACAATAAGAAGCTTTTAAAAATACAAGTGATTATAGTTCACATTTTGTTAATTGATAAAAATAATTAAAAATCTAAATCGCAGCCTCCGTGATCTCCATCACTTCTTCTCGGTCACTTGCACACGGTTTTTGAAGGATCTCAGCTGGAGATTGTTCCAAACATCTTGGAGACCCGACCCCAGATCTTCTGTGTATGAGGCTTGTGCGGATCCTTCTGTCTCTTCATGTGATCCCAGACGGACAGGATGATGTGAGATCAGGGCTTCAGGATTGGATCATCACCTCCAGGACTCCTCGTTCTTAATGACATTGGCTGGATGTTAGGGGTCGTTGTTCTGCTATAGAATAAACTTGTAGCCAATCAGACGTCTCCCTGATGATATTACGGGATGGTTAAGTATCTGCCTAGATTTCTCAGCATTGAGGACACCATCACTCATGACCACTAGCGTTTTCTGCAATCCGTCACAATGCGTCGTTTTGCAGAAAAAATGCATCCTGCAAAAGTGCTTGCAGGATGCGTTTTTCCCCCATAGACTTGTATTGACGACGCATTTGCGACGGATTACCACATGTCGCATCCGTCGAGTGACGGATGCGTCGTGCTTTGGCGGACATGTAACGTTTTTTGCTCCTGACGGACCGCTTTTTCCGACCGCGCATGCGCGGCCGGAACTCCGCCCCCACCTCCCCGCACCTTACAATGGGGCAGCGGATGCGCCGGAGAAATGCATCCGCTGCCTCCATTGTGCAATGCGTTAAACGCTAGCGTCGGAATCTCTCCCCGACGCATTGCGACGGGGAGATTCCGACGCTAGTGTGAAAGTAGCCTTAATTGGCTGAAATGCAGCCACAAACTTGCAGGACCCTTAATCCGCCTTGTTTCACTGCTGCCGGCAGACCCTCATTGTTGTGCCTCTCTCCAGCCCTTAGAAATCAAACTTCCTTCGGTTATAGCCAAATATTTCAGATTTTGCCTCCTCAGTCCAGAGACCTGCTGTCATTTTTCTGCACCCCAGTTCCTGTGTTTTTGTGCATCGTTGAGTCGCTTGACCTTGTTTCCATGTCCTAGGTATGTGTTTTGAGCTACAATTCTTCCATGAAGACGACTTCTGTACAGACTTCTCCAAACTGTAGACGGTGTAGCTTTTTCCTGGCAGCTCTGAGTTGATGGCACTGCTGGACATCTTCTGATTTCAAAAGGAAGTAACACAATGTGTCTTTCATCTGCTGCACTAAAATTCCTCAGCCGACGATTGTATCTGCAGTCCTCCACCGTTCCCATTTTTTAATGCTTCTTTAACCCCTTAGGCTACTTTCACACTAGCGTCGGAATCTCCCCGTCGCAATGCGTCGGGCCGAGATTCCGACACTAGCGTTTGTTGTGCCGCACAACAGGTGCAGCGTATGCATTTCTCCGGCGCATCCACTGCCCCATTGTGAGGTGGGGGAAGGTGGGGGCGGAGTTCCAGCCGCGCATGCACGGTCAGAAAAAGCGGTCCGTCGGCTGCAAAAAACGTTACATTTAACGTTTTTTGCTCCCGGCGGTCCGCCACAACACGGCGCAACCGTCGCAAGACGGTTGTGACGTGTGTCAATACGTCGCAATGTGTCGGTAATGTAACTCTATGGGGCAAAAATGCATCCTGCAAACAACTTTGCAGGACGCGTTTTTTCCCCTAAACGACGCATTGCGACGTATTAAAAAAAACGCCAGTGTGAAAGTAGCCTTACCGACCTCCGCCGTATTAGTACGTCCGAGGTCAGAACCCCCGCTATGATGCGGGCTCCGCAGACAATCAGGCTATGCCAGCTTCTAGCCTCCCATGGAAGCTATTGAAGCATGGCAAAAGTAAAAAAAAATGTTTTTAAAAATATGAAAAAAAATAAAAAAAATGTAAAAGTTTAAATCGCCCCCTTTCACCCCATTCAAAATAAAACAATTAAAAAAATCAAACCTACACATATTTGGTATCGCCGAGTTCAGAATCGCCCGATCTATCAATAAAAAAAAAGATTAACCTGATCGCTAAGCAGCGTAGCGATAAAAAAATTTGAAACGCCAGAGTTACGTTCTTTTGGTCGCCGCGACATTGCATTAAAATGCAATAATGAGTGATCAAAAGAACAGATCTGCACCAAAATGGTATCATTTAAAACGTCAGCTCGGCGTGCAAAAAATAAGCCCCCAAAAAATTGCGCAATTTTCCGATACCCGTAGCGTCTCCATTTTTCGTGATCTGAGGTCGGGTGAGACCTCAGATCACAAAAAATGGAGACGCTACGGGTATCGGAAAATTGCGCAATTTTTTTTTTTTAGCAAAGTTTCACATTTTTTTACCACTTAGATAAAAAAGAACCTAAACATGTTTGGTGTCTATAAACTCGTAATGACCTGGAGAATCATAGTGGCAGGTCAGCTTTAGCATTTAGTGAACCTAGCAAAAAAGCCAAAAAAAAAAAAACAAGTGTGGGATTGCACTTTTTTTGCAATTTCAACACACTTGGATTTTTTCCCCAGTTTTCTAGTAAACGACATGCTAACCCCAATGATGTCTTTCAAAAGTAGAACTTGTCCTGCAAAAAATAAGCCCTCACATGGCCATGTTGACGGAAAAATAAAAAAGGTATGGCTCTGGGAAGGAGGGGAGAGAAAATCGAAAAAAAAAACTAGGTTCATGAAGGGGTTAAAAGAGATTGAACTACACATTGTAAAAATCCAACCTGCATTTCAATGTTTTGCCGGGGAGATACCTTGCTGATGAAGTACAACTACCTTGTGTCTTGTTGCTGTGCTCAGTCTTGCCATGATGTATGACCTGTGACATGACCCAAGTTTAAAGGGAACCTGTCACCCCGTTTTTTGAGATTGAGCTATAAATACTGTTAAATAGGGCCTGCGCTGTGTGTTCCTATAGTGTATGTAGTGTACCCCGATTCCCCATGTATGCTGAGATGCAAACTCGGCTTTGGGAAAATGGCCGCCGCGATCTCTAATGCGCACGCGCGGCATCCCGCGGCCATTTTCCTGAAGCCCCGTGCAGCAGAGCACTCGATCTGCGCACGCGCGGCCCCAGGAAGATGGCCGCCCCCACCGATGCAAGGGATTACAGCGCAGATCGCGCGCTGTGTCTTCACCACTACGCCACTACGCCACCAACGTAAAGCTGAGGAAGAACCACCGATGTCACCACGCCCTCCCGACCTGACCAGCCTGATTGACAGGCGAAAACGGCGACTTTGGTAAGTTATTTCTCAGCATACATGGGGAATCGGGGTACACTACATACACTATAGGAACACACAGCGCAGGCCCTATTTAACAGTATTTATAGCTCAATCTCAAAAAACGGGGTGACAGGTTCCCTTTAAGCCTCCTACACCGCTGTTTCTATTTCAGTCAATTTACCGGTAAATATGAAAACGATCATTATTATCACCTGTTTGGTATAATTAATTATTCATACAATCGACTATAATCCTCATTGACTTAATTTAGATTTCTCTTTTGTGGTCATTGGCATCTTGTCTCCCCCAGACCACCTTAACCTAACAAATCTGCCATTGTGTCCGGCTTTACTGATGTGATGGGTTGGTCTACAGACCTCGGGGCTTGAGTTAGTCCCATGTCCACTGCCACCTCTAAGGCCATGTTCACACGTTGCGTCCTGTCCTGCGGGTTTTCCCGCAGCGGATTTGATAAATCTGCAGGGCAAACCCGCTGCGGTTATCCCTGCAGATTTATCGCGGTTTGTCCTGCGGGTTCCGCTGCGGGATTTACCCCTACTATTGATGCTGCATATTCAGCAATATGCAGCATCAATAGTAATGTTAAAAATAATAATATAATTATATACTTACCCTCTGACGTCCCGATCTCCTGGGCGCTGCAGGCGGCGGTCCGGTTCCAAAGATGCTGTGCGACCAGGACCTTCGTGACGTCACGGTCATGTGACCGCGACGTCACCGAAGGTCCTGGTCGCATAGCAAACCTGAGACCGGACGGCCGCGTGCAGCGCTGAGACTTCAGAGGTGAGTATATCATGATTTTTTTATTTTAATTCTTTTTTTTTTTACTCAAATATGGTTCCCGGGGCCTGGAGGAGAGTCTCCTCTCCTCCACCCCGGGTATAACCCGCACATTATCCGCTTACTTCCCGCATGGTGTGCACAGCCCCATGCGGGAAGTAAGCGGATCAATGCATTTCTATGGGTGCAGAAGCGCTGCGATTCTGCACAAAGTGACATGGTGCTTCTTTTTTTCCGCAGCAATTCAGCGCGTTTTTTTTTGGGATTTTCCGCAATGTGGGCACAGCGGTTTTTGTTTTCCATAGGGTAACATTGTACTGTACCCTGCATGGAAAACCGCTGCGGACCCGCAGCGGCAAAATCGCGGCGGTTCCGCAGTAAAAACCGCATAGTGTGAACATACCCTAAAGCTTGATCATTGCAGCCTATGATTTTTGCATAGATGCCTCCATGATGACACTATTACTACTTTAGTAAAGTCCCTGTCCTGCAAAGCTGGAGAAAGTGGCACTGCCACTCTTGATTACTGAGGAAGCTCACCCTGAGATATGAAGACTGCAACCTGGGAGAAAGCTCCTCCATGCTAGCACCTGCAATGACCAATAAAACGTGATCCCCAAACATTCTGCAAAATCAAAGCGGACTCGACCAGGAACATGTAATCACTAGATGAAAAAGCATATGATTTGTAAAATTAGCAATCATATTATTCCTGAAGAAACATCAGAACCAGTATGTGTATGTAGAGCTACGTGACATGGGTTTCCATAGCCGAGTAGCTTAATGCAGCCGTACATCACCAAGCACAATGCTGAGCGTCGGATGGAGTGGTGTAAAGCCGCCACCCCTGGACTCTGGAGGAGACGTGTTCTGTGCAGGGATGGATCATATTTATCTAAAATCTGTAAAGACCTTGGCACTCAGACGATGAAGAACAAGGTGATTTATTTGCAATCCACAGTGGACGTATCTGACATTTTGGTCTCAGTTTAGACCGTCTTCAGATATACGGATTGCCGAACAAGTATCTAATACATACAGGATACAGCGCAACTAAGAAGTGGGAATACCACTAGAGGTATGGCGTCCATGACCGATTGCCGACATCATAATTGCGTTCCGCAGGTGAAAACTTTCTGGAAAAAAAAGCACACGGTTTCATCAAAGAACCATCAGACTCCCTCTGAGACAAATCGGCCCCTGACCCAATCTCAGAAGCATCAACCTCAACCTGAAAAGGAAGAGAAACATCCGGCTGACGCAACACAGGGGCAGAAGTAAATCGGCGTTTAAGCTCCCGAAAGGCCTCAACAGCCGCAGAGGACCAATTCGTCACATCAGCGCCTTTCTTCGTCAAATCAGTAAGGGACTTAACCACACTGGAAAAGTTGGCAATGAAACGGCGATAGAAATTAGCAAAGCCCAAATGTTTTTGAAGGCCCTTCACAGATGTGGGTTGGATCCAGTCATGAATAGCTTGGACCTTAACAGGATCCATTTCCATAGACAAGGGAGAAAAAATAAAACCCCAAAAAGAGACTTTCTGAACTCCGAATAGGCACTTAGACCCCTTCACAAATAAAGCATTATCACGAATGATCTGGAACACCATTCTGACCTGCTTCACATGAGACTCCCAATCATCGGAAAAAATCAAAATATCATCCAAATATACAACCATGAATTTATCAAGATAATTGCGGAAAATATCATGCATGAAGGATTGGAACACAGATGAAGCATTAGAGAGCCCGAATGGCATCACAAGGTATTCAAAATGGCCTTCGGGCGTATTAAATGCAGTTTTCCATTCGTCACCCTGCTTAATACGAACAAGATTATATGCCCCTCGGAGGTCAATCTTAGTAAACCAACTAGCCCCCTTAATCTGAGCAAACAAATCAGAAAGCAAAGGCAAGGGGTATTGGAATTTGACCGTGATCTTATTTAGAAGACGATAATCAATACAGGGTCTCAAGGAGCCATCCTTCTTAGCAACAAAAAAGAAACCCGCTCCCAATGGTGACGAAGAGGGCCGAATATGCCCTTTCTCCAAAGATTCCTTAACATAGCTCCGCATGGCGGCATGCTCTGGCACAGACAGATTGAAAAGTCGGCCCTTAGGGAACTTACAACCTGGAATCAAGTTAATAGCACAATCACAGTCCCTATGTGGAGGAAGGGAACTGGACTTGGGCTCATCAAATACATCCTGGAAATCCGACAAAAACTCAGGGACCTCAGAAGAGGAGGAAGAGGAAATTGACATCAAAGGAACGTCACTATGTACCCCTTGACAACCCCAACTAGTCACAGACATAGTTTTCCAATCCAGCACCGGATTATGTTCCTGTAACCTTGGAAAACCCAGTACAACAACATCATGCAGGTTATGCAACACCAGAAAACGGCAATTCTCCTGATGTGCTGGAGCCATGTACATAGTCATCTGTGTCCAGTACTGAGGTTTATCCTTGGCCAATGGTGTAGCATCAATGCCCCTCAAAGGAATAGGGCTCTGCAAAGGCTGCAAGGAAAAACCACAGCGCCTGGCGAATTCTAAGTCCATTAAGTTCAGGGCAGCGCCTGAATCCACAAATGCCATGACAGAAAAGGACGACAATGAGCAAATCAGGGTCACAGATAAAAGAAATTTAGGCTGTACAGTACTAATGGTAACAGACCTAGCGACCCTCCTAGTACGTTTAGGGCAATCAGAAATAACATGAGCAGAATCACCACAGTAAAAACACAGCCTATTCTGACGTCTGAATTCCTGCCGTTCTGTTCTAGTCAAAATCCTATCACATTGCATAGGTTCAGGACTCTGCTCAGAGGATACTGCCATATGGTGCACAGCTTTGCGCTCGCGCAAACGCCGATCAATCTGAATGGCTAGAGACATAGATTCGCTCAAACCAGCAGGCGTAGGGAAGCCCACCATAACATCTTTAAGGGCTTCAGAAAGACCTTTTCTGAAAATAGCAGCCAGAGCCTCTTCATTCCATATAGTAAGCACAGACCATTTCCTAAATTTCTGGCAGTATAACTCTGCCGCTTCCTGACCTTGACACAAGGCCAACAGGGTTTTTTCTGCATGATCCACAGAATTAGGTTCGTCATACAATAATCCAAGCGGTTGAAAAAATGCGTCTACATTCAGCAATGCCGGATCCCCTGATTCAAGGGAGAATGCCCAGTCCTGAGGGTCACCACGCAGCAAGGATATGATGATTTTAACTTGCTGAATGGGATCACCAGAAGAACGGGGTTTCAAAGCAAAAAACAATTTGCAGTTATTTTTAAAGTTCAAAAACTTGGATCTGTCTCCAAAAAAACAAATCAGGAGTAGGAATTCTAGGCTCCAAAGCCAGAGTCTGGACAACATAATCTTGGATACTCTGTACTCTTGCAGCAAGTTGATCCACACGAGAAAACAAACCCTGAACATCCATGCCAGAGCATAAATCCTGAACCGCCCAGAGATCAAGAGGAAAAAAAAGACTAAAGAGAGCACAGAAAAAAAATGGCTCAGAATTTTTTCCTTCTTTTGAGATGCATTTAATTCATTTTTGGCCACTTGTACTGTTATGATCTGGTGGTTTAGGAGCAACATGGAACGAGCTCTGAAGGAAGTGGTACCTGTACTGACCGCAGTCCCTAAGCTCAACACAACACTAGAAGTAGCCGTGGGATGCTCTCAACACTCCCTAGGCACCTTGTCACAGCCTGAGAACTAACTACCCCTAAAGATAGAAACAGGAAAACTATCTTGCCTCAGAGAAAATTCCCCAAAGGATAGATAGCCCCCCACAAGTAATGACTGTGAGTGGAGAGGGAAAAGACATACACAGAATGAAACCAGGATGAGCACAGGAGGCCAGTCTAGCTAGATAGATAGGACAGGATGGAATACTGTGCGGTCAGTATAAAACACTACAAAAAATCCACACAGAGTTTACAAAAATCTCCACATCTGACTAAAGGTGTGGAGGGTAAATCTGCTTCCCAGAGCTTCCAGCATAACAGAATTAATTCATACTGACAAGCTGGACAAACATAGAAAGCACAGAACGGATAAGTCCACAACCTGTGGACAGAAAAGAGCAAGCAAGGACTTAGCTTTGCTGAACTGGTCAGGATAACAGGAAAATCCAAAGAGATGTGAATCCAACCAGGAACCATTGACAAGTGGCACAAGCTGAAGGAAAGAGCCAGGCTAAATAGCTGAGCAGAATAGACAATCAGTGGAAGCAGCTGCTGACAGCTAAATCCAAGGAGCAGCCACTCCACTTAAAACCACCGGAGGGAGCCCAAGAGCAGAACTCACAAAAGTGCCACTTACAACCACCGGAGGGAGCCCAAGAGCGGAATTCACAACAGATAGCCCCCCACAAATATTGACTGTGAGAGGAGAGGGAAATAACATACGTAGATATGAAATCAGATTTTAGCATAGGAGGCCATACTAGCTACAAAGAAAGAATAGAACAGAGTACTATGCGGTCAGTATAAAAAAACTAGAAAATATCCACCGCAGAAAATACGGATCACCACATCTGACTAAAGACATGGGGGGTATATCTGCATCTCCAGAGAAATAGCTAGGCTGCAAAAAATCCTTCACAGACCAAGCTGGACAAGACAAAAACATGAAATTGCACCGAACTATAAGGTCCACTGCAGGTGGACAGCAAAAACAAAGCCAGGACTTATCTTTGTAGAAAAACACAGCAAACTGGAGAGACCAGCAGGGAAGAGAATCCTTCAAGAACAATGGACAACTGGCACTGACTAAAGGATCCTGCAAAGCTATATACCCCAGTCAGTCCTGCAATTAGTAGATACACATGTCCACTCCTGCAATCCAGGCACAACTGCATTACCCTCTACAACCACCGGAGGGAGCCCAAAAGCTGAATTCACAACACTTGCCACAATTCTGTCTCTGAGCTCCTTGGCCAGTTCCTTTGACCTCATGATCCTCATTTGGTCTGACATGCACTGTGAGCTGTGAGATCTTATATAGACAGGTGTGTACCTTTATAAATCAAGTCCTATCAGTTTAATTACACACAGCTGGACTCCAATGAAGCAGTAGAACCATCTCAAGGAGAATCACAAGGAAATGGACAGCATGGGACTGAAATATGAGTGTCTGAGCAAAGGGTCTGAATGCTTATGACCAGTTTTTCAGTTTTTCTTTATGAAATTTGCAAACATTTCTATATTTTGGGGTTTTTTCAGTCAAGATGGGGTGCAGAGTGTACATTAATGTGAACAAATGAACTTTTTTGAATTTCCCAAATGGCTGCAGTGAAACAAAGAGTGAAAAATGTAAAGGGGTCTGAATACTTTCTGTACCCACTGTATGTAATGCAATGCTCTGCAGCTTGTATACATGTATCTAAACACTGTATGTACACACTGCCTGTATATACTGTCTGTATATAATATCTGTATACACTGTCTGTATATAATGTCTGTATACACTGTCTGTATATAATATCTGTATACACTGTCTGTATATACTGTCTGTATATAATGTCTGTATATAATGTCTGTATATATTGTCTGTATATATCTGTATATATTGTCTGTATATATTATCTGTATATAATGTCAGTATATATTGTCTGCATATAATATCTGTTATACCGTCTGTATATATTGTCTGTATATACTGTATATACTGTCTGTATACATCGTCTTTATATAATGTCTGTATACACTGTCTATATATTTTCTGTACATAATGTCTGTATATAATGTCTGTATACACTGTATATAATGTCTGTATACACTGTCTATATACACTGTATATTTTGTCTGTGTATACTGCCTATATATACTGTATATAATGTCTGTATACACTGTCTGTATATATTGTCTGTATATAATCTGTATATATTGTCTGTATATATTATCTGTATACGCTGTCTATATATTTTCTGTATAAAATGTCTGTATACACTGTGTATAATGTCTGTATATATTATCTGTATATAATGTCTATATATTTTCTGTATATAGTGTCTGTACATACTGTATATAATGTCTGTATACACTGTATATATATTCTCTGTATGTAATGTCTGTACACATTGTCTGTATACACTGTATATAAAGTCTGTATATCCTGTCTGTATACACTTTCTGTATATATTGTCTGTATATATTATCTGTATACACTGTATATATAATGTCTGTATACACTGAATATAATGTCTGTATATATTGTCTGCATACACTGTATATAATGTCTGTACATATTGTCTATATACACTATATATAATGTCTGTATATATTGTCTGTATACACTATATATAATGTCTGCATATATTGTCTGTATTCACTGTATATAATGTCTGTATACACTGCATGTACACACTGTATACACTGTCTATATATTTTCTGTATATAATGTCTGTGTACACTGTACTGTATATACTGTCTGTGTATAATATCTGTATTATATATATATTTATTTATATATATATATATATATAATATATTTTCTGTGTATACTGTCTTTATACACTGTATATACTGTCTGTATACATTGTATATGTTATCTGTATACTCTGTCTATGTATTTTCTGTATATACTGTCTGTATACACTGTATATATTGTCTGTACATACTGTCTGTATATAATGTCTGTATATTTCTTTATACTCTGTCTGTATATAATGTCTGTATGCACTATATATTTTGTGTATACACTGTACTGTATATACTGTCTGTATACACTGTATATACTGTCTGTATATACTGTCTGTATACACTGTATATACTTTGTATGCACTTGCATACTAAACCGTTCTAGTTTTATGTATATGGATATTTAATAAAAGTTTTGTGTATGTTTGTATATTATGAGCTTCTGACTCGTTTTTTCTCCTGTATTATTATATATATTTGAGTCGCTCTGCCCTTTATAATATGCAATTTAGCATTAATGCTACTTCATGCATGGTATTTTTGTAGGAAGAATGTCTTTGGGATTATTTTTCAAAATGTATATACGGTCTGTATATAATATCTGTATATACAGTCTATATATTTTCTGTATATACTGTCTGTATATAATGTCTGTATACACTGTATATAATGTCTATATATTGTCCGTATATACTGTCTGTATAGTTTCTGTATATACTGTCTGTATATAATATCTGTACACACGGTCTGTATACACTGTATATATTATCCATATATACAGTCTGTATACATTGTATATACTTTCTGTATATAGTATCTGTATACACTGTATATACTGTCTGTATACACTGTCTGTGTATACTGTCTGTATATTTTCTGTATATACTGTCTGTATACACTGTATATAATGTCTGTATATACTGTCTGTATACACTGTATATACTGTCTGTATACACTGTCTGTATATACTGTCTGTATATACTGTCTGTATACACTTTATATACCGTCTGTACAGTTTCTGTATATAATGTCTGTATACATTGTATATTCTGTCTGTATATAATATCTGTATACACTGTATATACTGTCTGTATATAATATCTGTATACACTGTATATACTGTCTGTATATAATATCTGTATACACTGTATATACTGTCTGTATATAATATCTGTATACACTGTATATACTGTCTGTATATAATATCTGTATACACTGTATATACTGTCTGTATATAATATCTGTACACACTGTATATACTGTCTGTATATAATATCTGGATACACTGTATATACTGTCTGTATATCTGTATACACTGTATATACTGTCTGTATATAATATCTGTATACACTGTATATACTGTCTGTATATAATGTCTGTATACACTGTATATACTGTCTGTATAGTTTCTGTTTATAATGTCTGTATACACTGTGTATACTGTCTGTATATAATATCTGTATACACTGTATATACTGTCTGTATATAATATCTGTATACACTGTATATACTGTCTGTATATAATGTCTGTATACACTGTATATACTGTCTGTATAGTTTCTGTATATAATGTCTGTATACACTGTGTATACTGTCTGTATATAATATCTGTATACACTGTATATATTGTCTGTATATAATATCTGTATACACTGTATATACTGTCTGTATATAATATCTGTATACACTGTATATACTGTCTGTATATAATATCTGTATACACTGTATATACTGTCTGTATATAATATCTGTATACACTGTATATACTGTCTGTATATAATATCTGTATACACTGTATATACTGTCTGTATATAATATCTGTATACACTGTATATACTGTCTGTATATAATATCTGTATACACTGTATATACTGTCTGTATATACTGTCTGTATACACTATATACACTGTCTGTATATAATATCTGTATACACTGTATATACTGTCTGTATAGTTTCTGTATATAATATCTGTATACACTGTATATACTGTCTGTATATAATATCTGTATACACTGTATATACTGTCTGTATATACTGTCTGTATACACTATATACACTGTCTGTATATAATATCTGTATACACTGTATATACTGTCTGTATAGTTTCTGTATATAATATCTGTATACACTGTATATACTGTCTGTATATAATATCTGTATACACTGTATATACTGTCTGATTCAAGATTCAAGATTCAAAGAAGCTTTATTGGCAGGACCAGATACACATCAGTTTTGCCAAAGCAAGTGTATAAAGGCAATAGGGATAGGGACTGTGGGGATGTTGGGTAGGAGCTGTAGGGAAGGTGGATGGGGCAGATCCATTGTGGGGGTTATAGTCCATGGCATAGGGGAGGTGGATGGGGCAGGTTCAGGTTGGGGGCTATAGTCCATGGCATAGGGGAGGTGGATGGGGCAGATCCATTGTGGGGGCTATAGTCCATGGCATAGGGGAGGTGGATGGGGGCAGATCCATTGTGGGGGCTATAGTCCATGGCATAGGGGAGGTGGATGGGGCAGATCCATTGTGGGGGCTATAGTCCATGGCATAGGGGAGGTGGATGGGGCAGGTCCAGGTTGGGGGCTATAGTCCATGGCATCATAGTTCTCTTACTGTATACACTGTATATACTGTCTGTATATAATATCTGTATACACTGTATATACTGTCTGTATATAACATCTGTATACACTGTATATACTGTCTGTATATAATGTCTGTATACACTGTATACACTGTATATACTGTCTGTATGTAATATCTGTATACACTGTATATACTGTCTGTATATAACATCTGTATACACTGTATATACTGTCTGTATATAATATCTGTATACACTGTATATACTGTCTGTATATAATATCTGTATACACTGTATATACTGTCTGTATATAATATCTGTATACACTGTATATACTGTCTGTATATAATGTCTGTATACACTGTATATACTGTCTGTATATAATATCTGTATACACTGTATATACTGTCTGTATATAATGTCTGTATACACTGTATATACTGTCTGTATATAATATCTGTATACACTGTATATACTGTCTGTATATAATATCTGTATACACTGTATATACTGTCTGTATACATTGTCTGTATATAATACCTGTATACATTGTATATACTGTCTGTATATAATATCTGTATACACTGTATATACTGTCTGTATATAATACCTGTATACACTGTATATACTGTCTGTATATACTGTCTGTATATAATATCTGTATACACTGTCTGTATATAATATCTGTATACACTGTCTGTATATAATATCTGTATACACTGTCTGTATATAATATCTGTATACACTGTATATACTGTCTGTATATAATATCTGTATACACTGTATATACTGTCTGTATATAATATCTGTATACACTGTATATACTGTCTGTATATAATATCTGTATACACTGTATATACTGTCTGTATATACTGTCTGTATACACTATATACACTGTCTGTATATAATATCTGTATACACTGTATATACTGTCTGTATAGTTTCTGTATATAATATCTGTATACACTGTATATACTGTCTGTATATAATATCTGTATACACTGTATATACTGTCTGTATATACTGTCTGTATACACTATATACACTGTCTGTATATAATATCTGTATACACTGTATATACTGTCTGTATAGTTTCTGTATATAATATCTGTATACACTGTATATACTGTCTGTATATAATATCTGTATACACTGTATATACTGTCTGATTCAAGATTCAAGATTCAAAGAAGCTTTATTGGCAGGACCAGATACACATCAGTTTTGCCAAAGCAAGTGTATAAAGGCAATAGGGATAGGGACTGTGGGGATGTTGGGTAGGAGCTGTAGGGAAGGTGGATGGGGCAGATCCATTGTGGGGGTTATAGTCCATGGCATAGGAGAGGTGGATGGGGCACATCCATTGTGGGGGCTATAGTCCATGGCATAGGGGAGGTGGATGGGGCAGATCCATTGTGGGGGCTATAGTCCATGGCATAGGGGAGGTGGATGGGGGCAGATCCATTGTGGGGGCTATAGTCCATGGCATAGGGGAGGTGGATGGGGCAGATCCATTGTGGGGGCTATAGTCCATGGCATAGGGGAGGTGGATGGGGCAGGTCCAGGTTGGGGGCTATAGTCCATGGCATCATAGTTCTCTTACTGTATACACTGTATATACTGTCTGTATATAATATCTGTATACACTGTATATACTGTCTGTATATAACATCTGTATACACTGTATATACTGTCTGTATATAATGTCTGTATACACTGTATACACTGTATATACTGTCTGTATGTAATATCTGTATACACTGTATATACTGTCTGTATATAACATCTGTATACACTGTATATACTGTCTGTATATAATATCTGTATACACTGTATATACTGTCTGTATATAATATCTGTATACACTGTATATACTGTCTGTATATAATATCTGTATACACTGTATATACTGTCTGTATATAATGTCTGTATACACTGTATATACTGTCTGTATATAATATCTGTATACACTGTATATACTGTCTGTATATAATGTCTGTATACACTGTATATACTGTCTGTATATAATATCTGTATACACTGTATATACTGTCTGTATATAATATCTGTATACACTGTATATACTGTCTGTATACATTGTCTGTATATAATACCTGTATACATTGTATATACTGTCTGTATATAATATCTGTATACACTGTATATACTGTCTGTATATAATACCTGTATACACTGTATATACTGTCTGTATATACTGTCTGTATATAATATCTGTATACACTGTCTGTATATAATATCTGTATACACTGTCTGTATATAATATCTGTATACACTGTCTGTATATAATATCTGTATACACTGTATATACTGTCTGTATATAATATCTGTATACACTGTATATACTGTCTGTATATAATCTCTGTATACACTGTATATACTGTCTGTATATAATATCTGTATACAGTGTATACACTGTCTGTATATAATATCTGTATACACTGTATTTACTGTCTGTATATAATATCTGTATACACTGTATATACTGTCTGTATATAATATCTGTATACACTGTATATACTGTCTGTATATAATATCTGTATACAGTGTATACACTGTCTGTATATAATATCTGTATACACTGTATTTACTGTCTGTATATAATATCTGTATACACTGTATATACTGTCTGTATATAATATCTGTATACAGTGTATACACTGTCTGTATATAATATCTGTATACACTGTATATACTGTCTGTATATAATGTCTGTATACACTGTATATACTGTCTGTATATAATATCTGTACACACTGTATATACTGTCTGTATATAATATCTGTATACACTGTATATACTGTCTGTATATAATGTCTGTATACAGTGTATACACTGTCTGTATATAATATCTGTATACACTGTATATACTGTCTGTATATAATCTCTGTATACACTGTATATACTGTCTGTATATAATATCTGTATACAGTGTATACACTGTCTGTATATAATATCTGTATACACTGTATATACTGTCTGTATATAATATCTGTATACACTGTATATACTGTCTGTATATAATATCTGTATACACTGTATATACTGTCTGTATATAATATCTGTATACAGTGTATATACTGTCTGTATATAATATCTGTATACAGTGTATACACTGTCTGTATATAATATCTGTATACACTGTATATACTGTCTGTATATAATATCTGTATACACTGTATATACTGTCTGTATATAATATCTGTATACACTGTATATACTGTCTGTATATAATATCTGTATACACTGTATATACTGTCTGTATATAATATCTGTATACAGTGTATACACTGTCTGTATATAATATCTGTATACACTGTATATACTGTCTGTATATAATATCTGTATACAGTGTATACACTGTCTGTATATAATATCTGTATACACTGTCTGTATAGTTTCTGTATATACTGTCTGTATACACTGTATATAATGTCTGTATATAATATCTGTATACACTGTCTGTATATAATATCTGTATACTGTCTGTATACACTGTCTGTATATAATCTCTGTATACACTGTATATATTGTCTGTATATACTGTCTGTATATAATCTCTGTATACACTGTATATACTGTCTGTATATAATATCTGTATACACTGTATATACTGTCTGTATATAATATCTGTATACACTGTCTGTATATAATCTCGGTATACACAGTATATACTGTCTGTATACACTGTATATAATGTCTGTATATAATATCTGTATACACTGTATATAATACCTGTATACACTGTCTGTATATACTGTCTGTATATAATATCGGTATATACTGTCTGTATACACTGTCTGTATATAATCTCTGTATACACTGTATATATTGTCTGTATACACTGTCTGTATATAATCTCTGTATACACAGTATATACTGTCTGTATACACTGTATATAATGTCTGTATATAATATCTGTATACACTGTATATAATACCTGTATACACTGCCTGTATATACTGTCTGTATATAATATCGGTATATACTGTCTGTATACACTGTCTGTATATAATATCTGTATACACTGTCTGTATATAATCTCTGTATACACAGTATATACTGTCTGTATACACTGTACATAATGTCTGTATATAATACCTGTATACACTGCCTGTATATACTGTCTGTATATAATATCGGTATATACTGTCTGTATACACTGTCTGTATATAATCTCTGTATACACTGTATATATTGTCTGTATACACTGTCTGTATATAATCTCTGTATACACAGTATATACTGTCTGTATACACTGTATATAATGTCTGTATATAATATCTGTATACACTGTATATAATACCTGTATACACTGCCTGTATATACTGTCTGTATATAATATCGGCATATACTGTCTGTATACACTGTCTGTATATAATCTCTGTATACACAGTATATACTGTCTGTATACACTGTACATAATGTCTGTATATAATATCTGTATACACTGTATATAATACCTGTATACACTGCCTGTATACACTGTCTGTATATAATCTCTGTATACACTGTATATATTGTCTGTATACACTGTCTGTCTATAATCTCTGTATACACAGTATATACTGTCTGTATACACTGTATATACTGTCTGTATATAATATCTGTATACACTGTATATAATACCTGTATACACTGCCTGTATATACTGTCTGTATATAATATCGGTATATATTGTCTGTATACACTGTCTGTATATAATCTCTGTATACACAGTATATACTGTCTGTATACACTGTATATAATGTCTGTATACACTGTATATAATACCTGTATACACTGTCTGTATATACTGTCTGTATATAATATCGGTATATACTGTCTGTATACACTGTCTGTATATAATCTCTGTATACACAGTATATACTGTCTGTATACACTGTATATAATGTCTGTATATAATATCTGTATACACTGTATATACTGTCTGTATATAATCTCTGTATACACTGTATATATTGTCTGTATACACTGTCTGTATATAATCTCTGTATACACAGTATATACTGTCTGTATACACTGTATATAATGTCTGTATATAATATCTGTATACACTGTATATAATACCTGTATACACTGTCTGTATATACTGTCTGTATACACTGTGCCCTGCAGCCATCACCGGCCCCTGCACATTGTGGGGCCATCAGGACCCTGGAGAGCGACCTTCCTGCGCGCTCCCGAGCTGACGAGAGCCCCGGGGGCGCGCCTGGCAGGTGAACCATAGCAGAGGATGTGGTCGGGGGGCTGCACTCACCTCTCCGAGGGGCCCCAGTCCTGAGCTGCTGCAGGTGAGATGGGGGAGGGGGCTGAGCACTACTCCTGCTGCATGCAGTGCTGGTGCTGGAGGGGTTAATCTCCCAGTGTCCCCAGTCCTCCCCTTGACCTTATCAGGATGCAGTACCCATACAGAGGAGGTAAAGCCATGCATGTCTGATCAGGCAGGAGGAGGACCAGCAGCAGCTCCAGTGTATTCCTGCATTGTGTCAGTGTGAGCTGAGCTGGGAGCCATGCACCTCTCCCCAATTCTGGAGGCTCATTAACCAGTGAGTGTCCGTGCTGCACATGTGTGATGTGGTGGGCTGGTGGATGGGTCAGCGTGCACCAATGCAGAAGATGAGCTGCTAATCCCCCCGTGTGTCCTCTGCAGGTCTCTTGCCTGGATGCCTCTGCTCCATGAAAGATGTGTTATGGAATGAGAGGAGGATGGAGAGCAGCAGATCCATTCCAGGGCCAACAGCACCCACAGGCTGTGCTGGCCCTGCTCCTCTGGGTCCAGGTCTCCCTCTGCTTCGGGACAGTGCAGCTGTCAGTGGGTAAGTGAAGAACCAGCTTCTTATTTGGCCAAAACCTACGGTAGCAGCTGCTGAGATCAGGCACATGGGTGCTCTCGGGGCTCTCAGCACAGGGGTACAGCACTTTGCTTCACTTCTTCTTAGACTACAGTTGGGGTGATGCCAGGGAGTAATTCCGCAGATGGAATCGAAGAGCACAGAATGTACAATACAGAGGGTACAGATGATGGCAGTGTGAGGGTGAAGACCACAGAGTGTGGAGAGAAGATACAGAGGGTGCAGATGATGGCAGTGTGAGGGTGAAGACCACAGAGTGTGGAGAGAAGATACAGAGGGTGCAGATGATGGCAGTGTGAGGGTGAAGACCACAGAGTGTGGAGAGAAGATACAGAGGGTGCAGATGATGGCAGTGTGAGGGTGAAGACCACAGAGTGTGGAGAGAAGATACAGAGGGTGCAGATGATGGCAGTGTGAGGGTGAAGACCATAGAGTATGGAGAGAAGATACATAGGGTGCAGATGATGGCAGTGTGAGGGTGAAGACCACAGAGTGTGGAGAGAAGATACAGAGGGTGCAGATGATTTCAGTGTGAGGGTGAAGACCACAGAGTGTGGAGAGAAGATACAGAGGGTGCAGATGATGGCAGTGTGAGGGTGAAGACCACAGAGTGTGGAGAGAAGATACAGAGGGTACAGATGATGGCAGTGTGAGGGTGAAGACCACAGAGTGTGGAGAGAAGATACAGAGGGTACAGATGATGGCAGTGTGAGGGTGAAGACCACAGAGTGTGGAGAGAAGATACAGAGGGTGCAGATGATGGCAGTGTGAGGGTGAAGACCACAGAGTGTGGAGAGAAGATACAGAGGGTGCAGATGATGGCAGTGTGAGGGTGAAGACCACAGAGTGTGGAGAGAAGATACAGAGGGTGCAGATGATGGCAGTGTGAGGGTGAAGACCATAGAGTATGGAGAGAAGATACATAGGGTGCAGATGATGGCAGTGTGAGGGTGAAGACCACAGAGTGTGGAGAGAAGATACATAGGGTGCAGATGATGGCAGTGTGAGGGTGAAGACCACAGAGTGTGGAGAGAAGATACAGAGGGTGCAGATGATTTCAGTGTGAGGGTGAAGACCACAGAGTGTGGAGAGAAGATACAGAGGGTGCAGATGATGGCAGTGTGAGGGTGAAGACCACAGAGTGTGGAGAGAAGATACAGAGGGTGCAAATGATGGCAGTGTGAGGGTGAAGACCACAGAGTGTGGAGAGAAGATACATAGGGTGCAGATGATGGCAGTGTGATGGTGAAGACCACAGAGTGTGGAGAGAAGATACATAGGGTGCAGATGATGGCAGTGTGAGGGTGAAGACCACAGAGTGTGGAGAGAAGATACAGAGGGTGCAGATGATGGCAGTGTGAGGGTGAAGACCACAGAGTGTGGAGAGAAGATACATAGGGTGCAGATGATGGCAGTGTGAGGGTGAAGACCACAGAGTGTGGAGAGAAGATACAGAGGGTGCAGATGATGGCAGTGTGAGGGTGAAGACCACAGAGTGTGGAGAGAAGATACAGAGGGTGCAAATGATGGCAGTGTGAGGGTGAAGACCACAGAGTGTGGAGAGAATGTACATAGGGTGCAAATGATGGCAGTGTGAGGGTGAAGACCACAGAGTGTGGAGAGAAGATACAGAGGGTGCAGATGATGGCAGTGTGAGGGTGAAGACCACAGAGTGTGGAGAGAAGATACAGAGGGTGCAGATGATGGCAGTGTGAGGGTGAAGACCACAGAGTGTGGAGAGAAGATACAGAGGGTGCAGATGATGGCAGTGTGAGGGTGAAGACCACAGAGTGTGGAGAGAAGATACAGAGGGTACAGATGATGGCAGTGTGAGGGTAAATACCACAGAGTGTGGAGAGAAGATACAGAGGGTGCAGATGATGGCAGTGTGAGGGTAAATACCACAGAGTGTGGAGAGACGATACAGAGGGTACAGATGATGGCAGTGTGAGGGTGAAGACCACAGAGTGTGGAGAGAAGATACAGAGGGTACAGATGATGGCAGTGTGAGGGTGAAGACCACAGAGTGTGGAGAGAAGATAGATAGGGTGCAGATGATGGCAGTGTGAGGGTGAAGACCACAGAGTGTGGAGAGAAGATACAGAGGGTGCAAATGATGGCAGTGTGAGGGTGAAGACCACAGAGTGTGGAGAGAAGATACAGAGGGTGCAGATGATGGCAGTGTGAGGGTGAAGACCACAGAGTGTGGAGAGAAGATACATAGGGTGCAAATGATGGCAGTGTGAGGGTGAAGACCACAGAGTGTGGAGAGAAGATACATAGGGTGCAGATGATGGCAGTGTGAGGGTGAAGACCACAGAGTGTGGAGAGAAGATACATAGGGTGCAAATGATGGCAGTGTGAGGGTGAAGACCACAGAGTGTGGAGAGAAGATACATAGGGTGCAGATGATGGCAGTGTGAGGGTGAAGACCACAGAGTGTGGAGAGAAGATACAGAGGGTGCAGATGATGGCAGTATGAGGGTGAAGACCACAGAGTGTGGAGAGAAGATACAGAGGGTGCAGATGATGGCAGTGTGAGGGTGAAGACCATAGAGTGTGGAGAGAAGATACAGAGGGTGCAGATGATGGCAGTGTGAGGGTGAAGACCACAGAGTGTGGAGAGAATGTACATAGGGTGCAGATGATGGCAGTGTGAGGGTGAAGACCATAGAGTATGGAGAGAAGATACAGAGGGTGCAGATGATGGCAGTGTGAGGGTAAATACCACAGAGTGTGGAGAGAAGATACATAGGGTGCAGATGATGGCAGTGTGATGGTGAAGACCACAGAGTGTGGAGAGAAGATACATAGGGTGCAGATGATGGCAGTGTGAGGGTGAAGACCATAGAGTGTGGAGAGAAGATACAGAGGGTGCAGATGATGGCAGTGTGAGGGTGAAGACCACAGAGTGTGGAGAGAATGTACATAGGGTGCAGATGATGGCAGTGTGAGGGTGAAGACCACAGAGTGTGGAGAGAAGGTACATAGGGTGCAGATGATGGCAGTGTGAGGGTGAAGACCACAGAGTGTGGAGAGAAGATACATAGGGTGCAGATGATGGCAGTGTGAGGGTGAAGACCATAGAGTATGGAGAGAAGATACAGAGGGTGCAGATGATGGCAGTGTGATGGTGAAGACCACAGAGTGTGGAGAGAAGATACATAGGGTGCAGATGATGGCAGTGTGAGGGTGAAGACCATAGAGTGTGGAGAGAAGATACAGAGGGTGCAGATGATGGCAGTGTGAGGGTGAAGACCACAGAGTGTGGAGAGAATGTACATAGGGTGCAGATGATGGCAGTGTGAGGGTGAAGACCATAGAGTATGGAGAGAAGATACAGAGGGTGCAGATGATGGTAGTGTGAGGGTAAATACCACAGAGTGTGGAGAGAAGATACATAGGGTGCAGATGATGGCAGTGTGAGGGTGAAGACCATAGAGTATGGAGAGAAGATACAGAGGGTACTGATGATGACAGTGTGAGGGTGAAGACCACAGAGTGTGGAGAGAAGATACATAGGGTGCAGATGATGGCAGTGTGAGGGTGAAGACCACAGAGTGTGGAGAGAAGGTACATAGGGTGCAAATGATGGCAGTGTGAGGGTGAAGACCACAGAGTGTGGAGAGAAGGTACATAGGGTGCAGATGATGGCAGTGTGAGGGTGAAGACCACAGAGTGTGGAGAGAAGATACATAGGGTGCAGATGATGGCAGTGTGATGGTAAAGAACACAGAGTGTGGAGAGAAGGTACATAGGGTGCAGATGATGGCAGTATGAGGGTGAAGACCACAGAGTGTGGAGAGAAGATACATAGGGTGCAGATGATGGCAGTGTGATGGTGAAGACCACAGAGTGTGGAGAGAAGATACATAGGGTGCAGATGATGGCAGTGTGAGGGTGAAGACCATAGAGTGTGGAGAGAAGATACAGAGGGTGCAGATGATGGCAGTGTGATGTTGAAGACCATAGAATATGGAGAGAAGATAGAGAGGGTGCAGATGATGGCAGTGTGATGGTGTAGACCATAGAGTATGGAGAGAAGATAGAGAGGGTGCAGATGATGGCAGTGTGAAGGTGAAGACCACAGAGTGTGGGGAGACGATACAGAGGGTACAGATGATGGCAGTGTGAGGGTGAAGACCACAGAGTGTGGAGAGAAGATACATAGGGTGCAGATGATGGCAGTGTGATGGTGAAGACCACAGAGTGTGGAGAGACGATACAGAGGGTACAGATGATGGCAGTGTGAGGGTGAAGACCACAGAATGTGGAGAGAAGATACAGAGGGTGCAGATGATGGCAGTGTGAGGGTGAAGACCACAGAGTGTGGAGAGAAGATACATAGGGTGCAGATGATGGCAGTGTGATGGTGAAGACCACAGAGTGTGGAGAGAAGATACAGAGGGTGCAGATGATGGCAGTGTGAGGGTGAAGACCACAAAGTGTGGAGAGAAGATACATAGGGTGCAGATGATGGCAGTGTGATGGTGAAGACCACAGAGTATGGAGAGAAGATACAGAGGGTGGAGATGATGGCAGTGTGATGGTGAAGACCACAGAGTATGGAGAGAAGATACATAGGGTGCAGATGTTGCCAGAGTAAGGGTGAAGTCCACAGAGTGTGGAGAGAAGATACAGAGGGTACAGATGATGGTAGTGTGATGATGAGGCTCACAGAGTGTGGAGAGAAGATACAGAGGGTACAGATGATGGCAGTGTGACGGTGAAGATCACAGAGTATGGAGAGAAGATACAGAGGGTGCAGATGTTGGCAGTGTGATGGTGAAGACCACTGAGTGTGGAGAGAAGATACAGAGGGTGCAGATGATGACAGTATGATGGTGAAGACCATAGAGTATGGAGAGAAGATACAGAGGGTACAGATGATGGCAGTGTGATGGTGAAGACCACTGAGTGTGGAGAGAAGATACAGAGGGTGCAGATGATGGCAGTGTGATGGTGAAGACCACTGAGTGTGGAGAGAAGATACAGAGGGTGCAGATGATGACAGTATGATGGTGAAGACCATAGAGTATGGAGAGAAGATACAGAGGGTACAGATGATGGCAGTGTGATGGTGAAGACCACAGAGTGTGGAGAGAAGATACAGAGGGTACAGATGATGGCAGTGTGATGGTGAAGTACCTGCTCCTCTGCCATTGTCTTCTGTGGTCATGTAATGAAATAACATGAATAGGATAGATGTAACATCTGTAATTGATCAGTGGTAACTGGTGATATGTATTTCTTCTATTGTAACATTACACAGATTCACCCGGCACGTCACATAATACTGTTCTCATATGTATCTTACTATCTCCGATCTATCTATTTATCTATCTATCTATCTATGTAATTATCTATCTATGATCTGTCTATTATCTATCTATCTGCAATACTTCCTCAAGCAACCAGCCAAGAAGTCCACGCACGCACGCACGCACACACACACACACACACACACACACACACACATATATAAAATACTGATAGAAAAAAATGACCACCACATCCAAACTAGTGTGTACTGGTGCAAATAAAAAAATTTAACTGTAGGAAAGGATAAGGTTGCATCCTGAATAGCTAAGAATGATAACTTTAGAATACTGGAGCTACATTACTGCCATAGAAAATAGGAAACTTATAAATTATGTACAAATGGATATTGGAACAATAAAACAGCAATATTGCTATGAAAAATTACAGTAAAAAGGAAGGTACTTAGCGTACATCTGTGCACCAATCTATATCTATCTATCTATCTAGTATGTATCTATTATCTTTCTATCTTTTTAGCTATTACAGGATTTAGCATTTTAAGAATAATATACGAAAAAATATATTATTTTATTCAGACAGCAATATGTCAGTCCCTGTCTCTGGAACTTTTCTTAAAGGAACCTGTCAGCAGGATTGTGCACAGTGACCTACAGACAGTGTCAGGTTGGCGCTGTTATACTGATTACACTGATACCTGGTGATGAAATCCGTCTTGTGGTTGTTGTGTAATCTTTATTTTCAGTTTTGAGTTAATGATATGCTCTTGCCCCGGGGCGGCCTGTGGGGGTCTTCATGTGGTGCTCTGATTAGGTGTTCATAATGAAGACTGCTGACAGGTTGCTGATCCCTCACTGACCTTCCCCCTAGTTTACATAATGAATATCTGTACATGCTGGAAAAAAAAACCCTTCTGCATGCAGGTACCAGCAGTGGCACCTGCCCTGCGGCATAATCGCATATGTACTGTGTTTATAATTAATATGGTTGAGGTTATTCTGATAGTAAAAAAAAATCCATTTGAAAATGGCGCCCGCTGCGCCTGTGCAGTAGCATCTATCGGTGTATATAGAGGTGATCTGAAAGCTGCTCCTGCACAGTCACCAGCGGCGCCATCTTGGAGGAGGAATTTTTCTTTACCTGTCAGCAGTCTTCATTATGAACACCTAATCAGAGCACCACATGAAGATCCCCACAGGCCGCCCCGGAGCACGAGCGTATCATTAACACAAAGCTCAAAATAAAGATTACACAACAACCACAAGACGGATTTCATCACCAGGTATCATAGGTAACTGAGCACAATCCTGCTGACAGGTTCCCTTTAAGCTTGCAAAAGTTCCCAAGATTCTGATCCTGGATGAGACTTTTTATGTCAAGGAGCACTTAGTTATATTTCAGGGTTTTGTACACATCTGCATTGAATCTTTTATCTTTCTTTCTTTCTTTCTTTCTTTCTTTCTTTCTTTCTTTCTTTCTTTCTTTCTTTCTTTCTTTCTTTCTTATCATGTCATTTAATAATAGATCATTGGGTACTGCACCGTTGCTTGATGGGGGTCCTTAACCATGCTGGGGTGTTGATGTGTGGTTGTGCGCACTGCATGTTCGCATTCGGCTTCGGATCTATTGTGTACATCCGGCACCCAAGGCTATTTGCAGATCTGATCACAGCAGTTAAACTTCTTAGATGCTGCTGTCAGTTTTGAAAGTGGCATTGTAGAAGATGGAAATGGAGGGATGTGTCCCTTTCAACACCCTCCCCCCCATACTGAAGGCTTGCGCGAGTCTGCAATGTTCGTACACTATTGTATGGGGCTTCCTAGCAATTCGATAATCATTTTACAATATACTGCAGTATTACAGTATTTAAGTGTATTGCACAAATGATCAAGTGATGTCACGATAACAGCTGTAGGGTGACCCGGGACCAGGGGCTCCTTCCCTGACCCTACCACTAGGGGGCACACTAGCTCGCACAGGGCCACCACCCTTGTCTTATCTCCTGAGTTAGCCCTCTGTTCTCTTCCCCCACCCAGGGAAGAGGGGCACTATTGTGCACCGCAGTACACCAACCCAACAAACAAGGCTACACAAACAAGAATTCGCCGAAAACTCCAAGCATACAAAATATTCACTCACATATAACAGAGGAATGCACCGGGGCATAGAGTGTTGTGAATTCTGTGGCAGAGCTCCCTCCTGTGGTCACAAGTGGTACTTCGGCTGATTCTCTCTGGGAGCTTCCGTTTGTGGAGGAAACTGGTACTGCTGCTTCTGAGTTTTCTCCCTCAGGTGATCTGGTGAGGTCGTTAGGTGCTTCTCTACTTAACCCCACCTAATGCTTTGATTCTTGCTTCCTGTCAATGTTCCAGTGTTGGACTTGTGTTTCTCTGGATCATTCCTGTGGCCTGCTGCTCTGCATAGCTAAGTGCTTCTTTGCTATTTGTTGCTATTTTTTCTGTCCAGCTTGTCTATTTGTTTTGCTGGAAGCTCTGGGACGCAAAGGGTGTACCTCCGTGCCGTTAGTTCGGTACGGAGGGTCTTTTTGCCCCTTTGCGTGGTTTTCTTTAGGGTTTTGTGTAGACCGCAAAGTTATCTTTCCTATCCTCGTTCTGTCTAGAATATCGGGCCTCACTTTGCTGAATCTATTTCATCCCTACGTTTGTCTTTTCATCTTACTCACAGTCATTATATGTGGGGGGCTGCCTTTTCCTTTGGGGTATTTCTCTGAGGCAAGGTAGAGATCGTTGGGTACAGCCGGGACCAGCTGCTTGGAAAGAATCACCAAACCAGGGATTCAAGCTTGAGGAGGTTAATTTGCATATTCCAGGTGCCTTCTGGGAAAGCGAAGAGTCTCCCTAAGCTAGAAGATCGTTGGGTACAGCCGGGACCAGCTGCTTGGAAAGAATCACCAAACCAGGGATTCAAGCTTGAGGAGGTTAATTTGCATATTCCAGGTGCCTTCTGGGAAAGCGAAGAGTCTCCCTAAGCTAGAAGATCGTTGGGTACAGCCGGGACCAGCTGCTTGGAAAGAATCACCAAACCAGGGATTCAAGCTTGAGGAGGTTAATTTGCATATTCCAGGTGCCTTCTGGGAAAGCGAAGAGTCTCCCTAAGCTAGAAGATCGTTGGGTACAGCCGGGACCAGCTGCTTGGAAAGAATCACCAAACCAGGGATTCAAGCTTGAGGAGGTTAATTTGCATATTCCAGGTGCCTTCTGGGAAAGCGAAGAGTCTCCCTAAGCTAGAAGATCGTTGGGTACAGCCGGGACCAGCTGCTTGGAAAGAATCACCAAACCAGGGATTCAAGCTTGAGGAGGTTAATTTGCATATTCCAGGTGCCTTCTGGGAAAGCGAAGAGTCTCCCTAAGCTAGAAGATCGTTGGGTACAGCCGGGACCAGCTGCTTGGAAAGAATCACCAAACCAGGGATTCAAGCTTGAGGAGGTTAATTTGCATATTCCAGGTGCCTTCTGGGAAAGCGAAGAGTCTCCCTAAGCTAGAAGATCGTTGGGTACAGCCGGGACCAGCTGCTTGGAAAGAATCACCAAACCAGGGATTCAAGCTTGAGGAGGTTAATTTGCATATTCCAGGTGCCTTCTGGGAAAGCGAAGAGTCTCCCTAAGCTAGAAGATCGTTGGGTACAGCCGGGACCAGCTGCTTGGAAAGAATCACCAAACCAGGGATTCAAGCTTGAGGAGGTTAATTTGCATATTCCAGGTGCCTTCTGGGAAAGCGAAGAGTCTCCCTAAGCTAGAAGATCGTTGGGTACAGCCGGGACCAGCTGCTTGGAAAGAATCACCAAACCAGGGATTCAAGCTTGAGGAGGTTAATTTGCATATTCCAGGTGCCTTCTGGGAAAGCGAAGAGTCTCCCTAAGCTAGAAGATCGTTGGGTACAGCCGGGACCAGCTGCTTGGAAAGAATCACCAAACCAGGGATTCAAGCTTGAGGAGGTTAATTTGCATATTCCAGGTGCCTTCTGGGAAAGCGAAGAGTCTCCCTAAGCTAGAAGATCGTTGGGTACAGCCGGGACCAGCTGCTTGGAAAGAATCACCAAACCAGGGATTCAAGCTTGAGGAGGTTAATTTGCATATTCCAGGTGCCTTCTGGGAAAGCGAAGAGTCTCCCTAAGCTAGAAGATCGTTGGGTACAGCCGGGACCAGCTGCTTGGAAAGAATCACCAAACCAGGGATTCAAGCTTGAGGAGGTTAATTTGCATATTCCAGGTGCCTTCTGGGAAAGCGAAGAGTCTCCCTAAGCTAGAAGATCGTTGGGTACAGCCGGGACCAGCTGCTTGGAAAGAATCACCAAACCAGGGATTCAAGCTTGAGGAGGTTAATTTGCATATTCCATGTGCCTTCTGGGAAAGCGAAGAGTCTCCCTAAGCTAGAAGATCGTTGGGTACAGCCGGGACCAGCTGCTTGGAAAGAATCACCAAACCAGGGATTCAAGCTTGAGGAGGTTAATTTGCATATTCCAGGTGCCTTCTGGGAAAGCGAAGAGTCTCCCTAAGCTAGAAGATCGTTGGGTACAGCCGGGACCAGCTGCTTGGAAAGAATCACCAAACCAGGGATTCAAGCTTGAGGAGGTTAATTTGCATATTCCAGGTGCCTTCTGGGAAAGCGAAGAGTCTCCCTAAGCTAGAAGATCGTTGGGTACAGCCGGGACCAGCTGCTTGGAAAGAATCACCAAACCAGGGATTCAAGCTTGAGGAGGTTAATTTGCATATTCCAGGTGCCTTCTGGGAAAGCGAAGAGTCTCCCTAAGCTAGAAGATCGTTGGGTACAGCCGGGACCAGCTGCTTGGAAAGAATCACCAAACCAGGGATTCAAGCTTGAGGAGGTTAATTTGCATATTCCAGGTGCCTTCTGGGAAAGCGAAGAGTCTCCCTAAGCTAGAAGATCGTTGGGTACAGCCGGGACCAGCTGCTTTTGCCTGTAGGACATTATTGCAAGAGAGCTTGGCTGAGTAGATTACACAAGAAGGAAAACACACAGCAACTCAGCAGGATCTAGGAGCAACATGGCAGATGTGACAACCTACATGGTGAGCTGCAGCATGTGCTACATGTTCACAGATCGACCAGAAGAAGAATTAAATTTCACCTGTCAGAAGTGTAGACTAGTGGCCCTTTTAGAAGAAAAGGTGCGGGGTCTGGAAGAAAGAATAGCAACTTTGAAACTCATCAAAGAGAATGAAGACTTTCTAGACAGAACAGAAGCATCTCTACTGGTCACAGAAGGTGAAAAAAGTGTCAGAGAACCTCCAAAAGCAGATGAGTGGAAGCATGTGACCAAAAGAAGCAAGAAGACCATGGAGAAATCACCAACCACACAACTGAAGAACCGATATCAAATCTTTGTAGAGGATGAAGATGGCACACCTAAGGATGAAGCAATACCAGCAAGCAAAAAAGAAAAGGGCACACAGCAACAAGTGACAGCAAAAAGTACAGCCAAGAAGCAACGAAGAGTGGTGGTGGTGGGAGACTCACTACTGAGAGGCACAGAAGCAGCCATCTGCAGACCGGACATAACTGCAAGAGAAGTATGCTGCCTTCCAGGTGCAATGATCAAGGATGTGACCGATAGGATACCAAAGCTCTTCAACTCCAAGGATGTCCACCCATTTCTTCGGATACATGTTGGCACCAATGACACGGCAAGGAAGGACCTACCGACAATCTGCAAAGACTTTGAAGAGTTGGGGAAGAAAGTAAAGGAACTGGATGCACAGGTAGTTTTTTCTTCTATCCTTCCAGTAGACGGGCATGGCACCAGGAGATGGAACAGGATCCTTGATGCAAACAACTGGCTAAGACGATGGTGCAGACAACAAGGATTCGGATTCCTGGACCACGGTGTGAATTACTTGTACGATGGACTCCTCGCCAGAGACGGACTACACCTCAACAAACCTGGGAAACACACATTCGCCAGAAGACTCGCTACACTCATCAGGAGGGCGTTAAACTAGAAGAAGAGGGGACGGGAAGAAAAACATTAGTCTTGAACAAAGAAGATCCAGGAAAACATACTCAGAAGGGAGGTAAGAACATTTCTAAAACAATCCACAGCGAGGAGATTGGAACAAAACAAAATCCTCTAAACTGCATGCTTGCAAACGCCAGAAGCCTGACAAACAAGATGGAAGAACTAGAAGCAGAAATATCTACAGGTAACTTTGACATAGTGGGAATAACCGAGACATGGTTAGATGAAAGCTATGACTGGGCAGTTAACTTACAGGGTTACAGTCTGTTTAGAAAGGATCGTAAAAATCGGAGAGGAGGAGGGGTTTGTCTCTATGTAAAGTCTTGTCTAAAGTCCACTTTAAGGGAGGATATTAGCGAAGGAAATGAGGATGTCGAGTCCATATGGGTCGAAATTCATGGAGGGAAAAATGGTAACAAAATTCTCATTGGGGTCTGTTACAAACCCCCAAATATAACAGAAACCATGGAAAGTCTACTTCTAAAGCAGATAGATGAAGCTGCAACCCATAATGAGGTCCTGGTTATGGGGGACTTTAACTACCCGGATATTAACTGGGAAACAGAAACCTGTGAAACCCATAAAGGCAACAGGTTTCTGCTAATAACCAAGAAAAATTATCTTTCACAATTGGTGCAGAATCCAACCAGAGGAGCAGCACTTTTAGACCTAATACTATCTAATAGACCTGACAGAATAACAAATCTGCAGGTGGTCGGGCATCTAGGAAATAGCGACCACAATATTGTACAGTTTCACCTGTCTTTCACTAGGGGGACTTGTCAGGGAGTCACAAAAACACTGAACTTTAGGAAGGCAAAGTTTGACCAGCTTAGAGATGCCCTTAATCTGGTAGACTGGGACAATATCCTCAGAAATAAGAATACAGATAATAAATGGGAAATGTTTAAGAACATCCTAAATAGGCAGTGTAAGCGGTTTATACCTTGTGGGAATAAAAGGACTAGAAATAGGAAAAACCCAATGTGGCTAAACAAAGAAGTAAGACAGGCAATTAACAGTAAAAAGAAAGCATTTGCACTACTAAAGCAGGATGGCACCATTGAAGCTCTAAAAAACTATAGGGAGAAAAATACTTTATCTAAAAAACTAATTAAAGCTGCCAAAAAGGAAACAGAGAAGCACATTGCTAAGGAGAGTAAAACTAATCCCAAACTGTTCTTCAACTATATCAATAGTAAAAGAATAAAAACTGAAAATGTAGGCCCCTTAAAAAATAGTGAGGAAAGAATGGTTGTAGATGACGAGGAAAAAGCTAACATATTAAACACCTTCTTCTCCACGGTATTCACAGTGGAAAATGAAATGCTAGGTGAAATCCCAAGAAACAATGAAAACCCTATATTAAGGGTCACCAATCTAACCCAAGAAGAGGTGCGAAACCGGCTAAATAAGATTAAAATAGATAAATCTCCGGGTCCGGATGGCATACACCCACGAGTACTAAGAGAACTAAGTAATGTAATAGATAAACCATTATTTCTTATTTTTAGGGACTCTATAGCGACAGGGTCTGTTCCGCAGGATTGGCGCATAGCAAATGTGGTGCCAATATTCAAAAAGGGCTCTAAAAGTGAACCTGGAAATTATAGGCCAGTAAGTCTAACCTCTATTGTTGGTAAAATATTTGAAGGGTTTCTGAGGGATGTTATTCTGGATTATCTCAATGAGAATAACTGTTTAACTCCATATCAGCATGGGTTTATGAGAAATCGCTCCTGTCAAACCAATCTAATCAGTTTTTATGAGGAGGTAAGCAAAAGTCTGGACCACGGTGAGTCATTGGACGTGGTATATCTCGATTTTTCCAAAGCGTTTGATACCGTGCCGCACAAGAGGTTGGTACACAAAATGAGAATGCTTGGTCTGGGGGAAATTGTGTGTAAATGGGTTAGTAACTGGCTTAGTGATAGAAAGCAGAGGGTGGTTATAAATGGTATAGTCTCTAACTGGGTCGCTGTGACCAGTGGGGTACCGCAGGGGTCAGTATTGGGACCTGTTCTCTTCAACATATTCATTAATGATCTGGTAGAAGGTTTACACAGTAACATATCGATATTTGCAGATGATACAAAACTATGTAAAGCAGTTAATACAAGTGAAGATAGTATTCTGCTACAGATGGATCTGGATAAGTTGGAAACTTGGGCTGAAAGGTGGCAGATGAGGTTTAACAATGATAAATGTAAGGTTATACACATGGGAAGAAGGAATCAATGTCACCATTACACACTGAATGGGAAACCACTGGGTAAATCTGACAGGGAGAAGGACTTGGGGATCCTAGTTAATGATAAACTTACCTGGAGCAGCCAGTGCCAGGCAGCAGCTGCCAAGGCAAACAGGATCATGGGGTGCATTAAAAGAGGTCTGGATACACATGATGAGAGCATTATACTGCCTCTGTACAAATCCCTAGTTAGACCGCACATGGAGTACTGTGTCCAGTTTTGGGCACCGGTGCTCAGGAAGGATATAATAGAACTAGAGAGAGTACAAAGGAGGGCAACAAAATTAATAAAGGGGATGGGAGAACTACAATACCCAGATAGATTAGCGAAATTAGGATTATTTAGTCTAGAAAAAAGACGACTGAGGGGCGATCTAATAACCATGTATAAGTATATAAGGGGACAATACAAATATCTCGCTGAGGATCTGTTTATACCAAGGAAGGTGACGGGCACAAGGGGGCATTCTTTGCGTCTGGAGGAGAGAAGGTTTTTCCACCAACATAGAAGAGGATTCTTTACTGTTAGGGCAGTGAGAATCTGGAATTGCTTGCCTGAGGAGGTGGTGATGGCGAACTCAGTCGAGGGGTTCAAGAGAGGCCTGGATGTCTTCCTGGAGCAGAACAATATTGTATCATACAATTAGGTTCTGTAGAAGGACGTAGATCTGGGGATTTATTATGATGGAATATAGGCTGAACTGGATGGACAAATGTCTTTTTTCGGCCTTACTAACTATGTTACTATGTTACTATGTTAAGGTAGGCTTATTTTTTCTATCTTCAGGCTAGTTAGTTTCTCAGGCTGTGCCGAGTTGCATAGGGAGCGTTAGGCGCAATCCACGGCTGCCTCTAGTTGTGTTTGGAGAGGATCAGGGATTGCGGTCTGCAGAGTTCCCACGTCTCAGAGCTCGTTCTATTATTTTGGGTTATTGTCAGATCACTGTATGTGCTCTGACCTCCATGTCCATTGTGATACTGAATTGCCTATCATAACAGTACAGGAAGCCAAAAGTACTAATGATTCTCAATAGAGGGAAAAAAGAAGTTCTGAGACCATTTTTTTTTCTTGGCTTTGTGTTTTGTCTTTTTTTTCCCCTAGACATTTGGGTGGTTCAGTACACAGGTGTAGCGATGGACATTAGAAGTCTGTCTTCATTTGTGGATCAGCTCTCGGCAAGAGTACAAAAGATTCAAGACACTATTGATCAGAAATCTATGTTAGAACCAAGAATTCCTATTCCTGATTTGTTTTTTGGAGATAGAACTAAGTTTCTGAGTTTCAAAAATAATTGTAAGTTATTTCTGGCCTTGAAACCTCGTTCCCCTGGTGATCCAGTTCAACAGGTTTTGATTATTATTTCTTTTTTGCGCGGCGACCCTCAGGACTGGGCATTTTCTCTTGCGCCAGGAGATCCTGCATTAAGTAATATCAATGCGTTTTTCCTGGCGCTCGGATTGCTGTACGATGAGCCTAATTCAGTGGATCAGGCAGAAAAGAATTTGCTGGCTCTTTGTCAGGGTCAGGATGAGATAGAGGTATATTGCCAGAAATTTAGAAAATGGTCAGTGCTCACTCAATGGAATGAATCTGCGCTGGCAGCTATGTTCAGAAAGGGTCTCTCTGAAGCCCTTAAGGATGTCATGGTGGGATTTCCTATGCCTGCTGGTTTCAATGAGTCTATGTCTTTGGCTATTCAGATCGGTCGACGCTTGCGTGAGCGTAAATCTGTGCACCATTTGGCGGTATTACCTGAGCTTAAACCTGAGCCTATGCAGTGCGATAGGACTTTGACCAGAGTTGAACGGCAAGAACACAGACGTCTGAATGGGCTGTGTTTCTACTGTGGTGATTCCACTCATGCTATCTCTGATTGTCCTAAGCGCACTAAGCGGTTCGCTAGGTCTTCCACCATTGGTACGGTACAGTCAAAATTTCTTCTGTCCGTTACCTTGATCTGCTCTTTGTCATCATATTCTGTCATGGCGTTTGTGGATTCAGGCGCTGCTCTGAATTTGATGGACTTGGAATATGCTAAGCGTTGTGGGTTTATCTTGGAGCCCTTGCAGTGTCCTATTCCATTGAGAGGTACTGATGCTACGCCTTTGGCCAAGAATAAGCCTCAATACTGGACCCAGCTGACCATGTGCATGGCTCCTGCACATCAGGAGGATATTCGCTTTCTGGTGTTGCATAATCTGCATGATGTGGTCGTGTTGGGGTTGCCATGGCTACAAGCCCATAATCCAGTATTGGATTGGAAATCCATGTCGGTGTCCAGCTGGGGTTGTCAGGGGGTACATGGTGATGTTCCATTTTTGTCAATTTCGTCATCCACCCCTTCTGAGGTTCCAGAGTTCTTGTCTGATTACCGGGATGTATTTGATGAGCCCAAGTCCGATGCCCTACCTCCGCATAGGGATTGTGATTGTGCTATCAATTTGATTCCTGGTGGTAAATTCCCAAAAGGTCGACTGTTTAATTTATCCGTGCCTGAGCACACCGCTATGCGCAGTTATGTGAAGGAATCCCTGGAGAAGGGGCATATTCGCCCGTCATCGTCGCCATTAGGAGCAGGGTTCTTTTTTGTAGCCAAAAAGGATGGTTCGCTGAGACCTTGTATAGATTATCGCCTTCTTAATAAGATCACTGTTAAATTTCAGTACCCCTTGCCATTGTTATCTGATTTGTTTGCTCGGATTAAGGGGGCTAGTTGGTTCACCAAGATTGATCTTCGTGGTGCGTATAATCTGGTGCGAATCAGGCGAGGCGATGAATGGAAAACTGCATTTAATACGCCCGAGGGTCATTTTGAGTATCTAGTGATGCCATTCGGACTTGCCAATGCTCCATCAGTGTTTCAGTCCTTTATGCATGACATCTTCCGAGAGTACCTGGATAAATTCCTGATTGTGTACTTGGATGACATTTTGATCTTCTCGGATGATTGGGAGTCTCATGTGAAACAGGTCAGAACGGTTTTTCAGGTCCTGCGTGCTAATTCTTTGTTTGTGAAGGGATCAAAGTGTCTCTTTGGTGTGCAGAAGGTTTCATTTTTGGGGTTCATCTTTTCCCCTTCTACTATCGAGATGGATCCTGTTAAGGTCCAAGCCATCCATGATTGGACTCAGCCGACATCTCTGAAAAGTCTGCAAAAGTTCCTGGGCTTTGCTAATTTTTATCGTCGCTTCATCTGCAATTTTTCTAGTATTGCCAAACCATTGACCGATTTGACCAAGAAGGGTGCTGATTTGGTCAATTGGTCTTCTGCTGCTGTGGAAGCTTTTCAAGAGTTGAAGCGTCATTTTTCTTCTGCCCCTGTGTTGTGTCAACCTGATGTTTCTCTTCCGTTCCAGGTCGAGGTTGATGCTTCTGAGATTGGAGCAGGGGCTGTTTTGTCGCAGAGAGGTTCTGATTGTTCAGTGATGAAACCATGCGCTTTTTTTTCCAGGAAGTTTTCGCCTGCTGAGCGGAATTATGATGTGGGCAACCGAGAGTTGCTGGCCATGAAGTGGGCATTCGAGGAGTGGCGTCATTGGCTTGAAGGAGCTAAGCATCGCGTGGTGGTATTGACTGATCATAAGAACCTGACTTATCTCGAGTCTGCTAAGCGTTTGAATCCTAGACAGGCTCGTTGGTCGCTGTTTTTCGCCCGTTTTGACCTTGTGATTTCGTACCTTCCGGGCTCTAAAAATGTGAAGGCGGATGCTCTGTCTAGGAGTTTTGTGCCCGACTCTCCGGGTTTGTCTGAGCCGGCGGGTATCCTCAAGGAAGGAGTAATTGTGTCTGCCATCTCCCCTGATTTGCGGCGGGTGCTGCAAAAATTTCAGGCTAATAAACCTGATCGTTGTCCAGCGGAGAAACTGTTTGTCCCGGATAGGTGGACAAATAAAGTGATCTCTGAGGTTCATTGTTCGGTGTTGGCTGGGCATCCTGGAATCTTTGGTACCAGAGAGTTAGTGGCTAGATCCTTTTGGTGGCCATCTCTGTCGCGGGATGTGCGTTCTTTTGTGCAGTCCTGTGGGATTTGTGCTCGGGCTAAGCCCTGCTGTTCTCGTGCCAGTGGGTTGCTTTTGCCCTTGCCGGTCCCGAAGAGACCTTGGACACATATCTCTATGGATTTTATTTCAGATCTTCCCGTCTCTCAAAAGATGTCAGTCATTTGGGTGGTCTGTGATCGCTTTTCTAAGATGGTCCATCTGGTACCCTTGTCCAAGTTGCCTTCCTCCTCTGATTTGGTGCCATTGTTCTTCCAGCATGTGGTTCGTTTGCATGGCATTCCAGAGAATATCGTTTCTGACAGAGGTTCCCAGTTTGTTTCGAGGTTTTGGCGAGCCTTTTGTGGTAGGATGGGCATTGACTTGTCTTTTTCCTCGGCTTTTCATCCTCAGACTAATGGCCAGACCGAACGAACCAATCAGACCTTGGAAACATATCTGAGATGCTTTGTTTCTGCCGATCAGGATGACTGGGTGTCCTTTTTGCCTTTGGCTGAGTTCGCCCTTAATAATCGGGCCAGCTCGGCTACCTTGGTTTCGCCATTTTTCTGCAATTCTGGGTTCCATCCTCGTTTCTCTTCAGGACAGGTTGAGTCTTCGGACTGTCCTGGTGTGGATACTGTGGTGGACAGGTTGCAGCAGATTTGGACTCATGTAGTGGACAATTTGACCTTGTCCCAGGAGAAGGCTCAACGTTTCGCTAATCGCAGACGCCGTGTGGGTCCCCGACTTCGTGTTGGGGATCTGGTTTGGTTATCTTCTCGTCATATTCCTATGAAGGTTTCCTCTCCGAAGTTTAAACCTCGTTTCATTGGTCCTTATAGGATTTCTGAGGTTATTAATCCTGTGTCTTTTCGTCTGACCCTCCCAGATTCTTTTTTCATACATAACGTCTTCCATAGGTCATTGTTGCGGAGATACGTGGCACCTATGGTTCCATCTGTTGACCCTCCTGCCCCGGTTTTGGTGGAGGGGGAATTGGAGTATATTGTGGAGAAGATTTTGGATTCTCGTGTTTCAAGACGGAAACTCCAGTATCTGGTTAAATGGAAGGGTTATGCTCAGGAGGATAATTCCTGGGTTCTTGCCTCTGATGTCCATGCTCCCGATCTTGTTCGTGCCTTTCATGTGGCTCATCCTGGTCGGCCTGGGGGCTCTGGTGAGGGTTCGGTGATCCCTCCTCAAGGGGGGGGTACTGTTGTGAATTCTGTGGCAGAGCTCCCTCCTGTGGTCACAAGTGGTACTTCGGCTGATTCTCTCTGGGAGCTTCCGTTTGTGGAGGAAACTGGTACTGCTGCTTCTGAGTTTCCTCCCTCAGGTGATCTGGTGAGGTCGTTAGGTGCTTCTCTACTTAACCCCACCTAATGCTTTGATTCTTGCTTCCTGTCAATGTTCCAGTGTTGGACTTGTGTTTCTCTGGATCATTCCTGTGGCCTGCTGCTCTGCATAGCTAAGTGCTTCTTTGCTATTTGTTGCTATTTTTTCTGTCCAGCTTGTCTATTTGTTTTGCTGGAAGCTCTGGGACACAAAGGGTGTACCTCCGTGCCGTTAGTTCGGTACGGAGGGTCTTTTTGCCCCTTTGCGTGGTTTTCTTTAGGGTTTTGTGTAGACCGCAAAGTTATCTTTCCTATCCTCGTTCTGTCTAGAATATTGGGCCTCACTTTGCTGAATCTATTTCATCCCTACGTTTGTCTTTTCATCTTACTCACAGTCATTATATGTGGGGGGCTGCCTTTTCCTTTGGGGTATTTCTCTGAGGCAAGGTAGGCTTATTTTTTCTATCTTCAGGCTAGTTAGTTTCTCAGGCTGTGCCGAGTTGCATAGGGAGCGTTAGGCGCAATCCACGGCTGCCTCTAGTTGTGTTTGGAGAGGATCAGGGATTGCGGTCTGCAGAGTTCCCACGTCTCAGAGCTCGTTCTATTATTTTGGGTTATTGTCAGATCCTGTATGTGCTCTGACCTCCATGTCCATTGTGATACTGAATTGCCTATTATAACAATAGAGGGGAATAAACAAAAGTAGAGAAGGGAAGGGAATTACCACACTTACAAACCACGCAACAGTCACAGATAACTCCTCCAAACTCCTTCTCATATCAACACCTCTCCTCCAAGCCATGCAGCAAATGCTAGCTCTGACAAGGATTTGCACCAGAGCCCAGATTATAAATGGGAAGGGAGTGGCTAACTGAGCTCAGCTGCGAGCTCAGAGTTTTCTGACATTGCCGATAAACCCCTGTTCTGCCAAAAGGGAATAAACACCATTAAAATGAAGGAGAAGTACTTCTTCTCAGTAGTAGCAATTAGACTCTGCGGTCTTCTGGCTCCACACTGTTGCGGTAACCCGTGACAAGTGATTTCAGCTTCACATCCTCTAGGGGAGACCAATCCAAAACTGAAAAAAAAATATTATATAAATATTTATTATTTATTATATTATTTTATTTATTATATAAATCATAGCAACCAATCAGAACGCAACTTTCATTTCAGATTTTGCTCTGGAAAAATGAAAAATGAGCTTTGGTTGGTTGCTATGGACAGCAAATAAAGTTCTGATAAATTAGGCCTCTTTGAGTTTTGATAGTATTAAATCCCTTAAATCTGAATAAATTAAAATTATATGATGCTTGTTTAATAAATCTGCTCCATTTGTCTTCTTTTCCACCCGTTAAAGCGGTTCAGATACATCACCATTTTTGTCCATTAGTTTTGTTTCAGGCAAAAAACAAAAACAAAAAAACACACCTTGTTTTTTAATCTTCCTGTTTAATTCTTCATTCATTCATTTTCACGGTAAAACCTCAATTAAATTTCAACGTAAAATGTACACGGTCCCAGTATTTTATAGTCTGAACAGATCCTGGGATTTTCCTTGTAACACATCAAATGATTTATTGAGTCGCTAATTAAAAAACAGTGTGAGGAACGTCTCCAGAAAGTGATGAATCTCCTGGTGGTAATTTCTATGGGAAGACCCTCAGGTATAACGCAGAGTATGGCCGCCTGTCAGCTACCAGGTGTGATCTCAATGAATGAATAAATGAACTCCTAGTGATCAGATCATTAACCAACAACTGGATGTATCACAAAAGGAAGAATACAAATGATACACACCGGGCAGCCAGAACATTAAAACTACTAGCAGATGATCTGCATAACATTAACTATCTGGTGACTGGCACCAGTCGGGATTGTGAAATATCAGGATAACAATCAGTTTTTTTAATCTCATGTGTTGGAAGCAGAAAATTTAGCAAGCGTGAGGATGTGATTGACACTGACAAGAGATCAATTGTGATGGTGGAGTCAGAGCATGTCCAAAATGAATAGGCTTGTGGGGTCTTGAAGTCTCGTGAGGTGTTCCCGGTATACAGCAGGTCTTGGGGGTGTTCCCGGTATACAGCAGGTCTTGTGGGGTGTTCCTGGTATACAGCAGGTCTTGTGAGGTGTTACCAGTATACAGCAGGTCTTGTGGGATGTTCCTGTTATATGGCAGGTCTTGTTGGTTGTTCTGGGAACAGAGCAGGTCTTGTGGGTTGTTCCGAGTATACGGCGGGTCTTGTGGGGTGTTCCCGGTATACGGCAGGTCTTGTGGGATGTTCCTGTTATATGGCAGGTCTTGTGGGTTGTTCTGGGTATAGAGCAGGTCTTGTGGGATGTTCCCGGTACACAGCAGGTCTTGTGGGGTGTTACCAGTATACAGCAGGTCTTGTGGGGTGTTCCCGGTACACAGCAGGTCTTGTGAGGTGTTACCAGTATACAGCAGGTCTTGTGGGATGTTCCTGTTATATGGCAGGTCTTGTGGGTTGTTCCGAGTATACGGCGGGTCTTTTGGGGTGTTCCCGGTATACAGCAGGTCTTGTGGGATGTTCCCGGTATACGGCAGGTCTTGTGGGATGTTCTCGGTATACAGCAGGTCTTGTGGGGTGTTCCCTATATACAGCAGGTCTTGTGGGATGTTTCCGGTATACAGCAGGTCTTGTGGGGTGTTCCCTATATACGGCAGGTCTTGTGAGGTGTTCCCCGTATACAGCAGGTCTTGTGGGATGTTCCCGGTATACAGCAGGTCTTGTAGGATGCTCCCGGTATACAGCAGGTCTTGTAGGATGTTCCCGGTATACAGCAGGTCTTGTAGGATGTTCCCGGTATACAGCAGGTCTTGTGGGGTGTTCCCGGTATACAGCAGGTCTTGTGGGGTGTTCCCGGTATACAGCATGTCTTGTGGGATGTTCCCGGTATACAGCAGGTCTTGTGGGGTGTTCTTTGTATACAGCAGGTCTTGTGGGGTGTTCTTTGTATACAGCAGGTCTTGTGGGATGTTCCCAGTATACAGCAGGTCTTGTGGGATGTTTCCGGTATACAGCAGGTCTTGTGAGATGTTCCCGGTATACGGCAGGTCTTGTGGGGTGTTCCCGGTATACAGCAGGTCTTGTGGGGTGTTCCCGGTATACAGCAGGTCTTGTGAGATGTTCCCGGTATACGGCAGGTCTTGAGGGGTGTTCCCGGTATACAGCAGGTCTTGTGGGGTGTTCCCTATATACAGCAGGTCTTGTGGGATGTTTCCGGTATACAGCAGGTCTTGTGGGGTGTTCCCTATATACGGCAGGTCTTGTGAGATGTTCCCGGTATACGGCAGGTCTTGTGAGGTGTTCCCCGTATACAGCAGGTGTTGTGGGATGTTCCCGGTATACGGCAGGTCTTGTGAGGTGTTCCCCGTATACAGCGTTTGTTGTGGGGTGTTCCCGGTATACAGCAGGTCTTGTGGGATGTTCCCGGTATACAGCAGGTCTTGTGTGGTGTTCCCGGTATACAGCAGGTCTTGTGAGGTGTTCCCGGTATACAGCAGGTCTTGTGTGCTGTTCCCGGTATACAACAGGTCTTGTGAGATGTTCCTGGTATACGGCAGGTCTTGTAGGATGTTCCCAGTATACAGCAGGTCTTGTGAGATGTTCCTGGTATACAGCAGGTCTTGTGAGGTGTTCCTGGTATACGGCAGGTCTTGTGGGATGTTCCTGGTATACGGCAGGTCTTGTGAGGTGCTCCCGGTATACAGCAGGTCTTGTGGGGTGTTCCCGGTATACAGCAGGTCTTGTAGGATGTTCCCAGTATAGAGCAGGTCTTGTGAGATGTTCCTGGTATACAGCAGGTCTTGTGAGGTGTTCCTGGTATACAGTAGGTCTTGTGGGATGTTCCCAGTATACAGCAGGTCTTGTGAGATGTTCCCGGTATACAGCAGGTCTTGTGAGGTGTTCCCGGTATACAGCAGGTCTTGTGGGATGTTCCCCGTATACAGCAGGTCTTGTGAGATGTTCCCAGTATCCAGCAGGTCTTGCAGGGTGTTCCTGGTATACAGCAGGTCTTGTTAGATGTTCCCAGTATCCAGCAGGTCTTGCGGGGTGTTCCTGGTATACAGCAGGTCTTGTGAGATGTTCCCAGTATCCAGCAGGTCTTGCGGGGTGTTCCTGGTATACAGCAGGTCTTGTGGGTGTTCCTGGTATACAGCAGGTCTTGTGAGATGTTCCTGGTATACGGCAGGTCTTGTAAGGTGTTCCTGGTATACAGCAGGTCTTGTGGGCTGTTCCCGGTATACGGCAGGTCTTGTGGGCTGTTCCCGGTATACGGCAGGTCTTGTGGGATGTTCCCAGTATACAGCAGGTCTTGTAGGGTGTTCCCGGTATACAGCAGGTCTTATAGGATGTTCCTGGTATACGGCAGGTCTTGTAGGATGTTCCCGGTATCCAGCAGGTCTTGTGAGATGTTCCCAGTATACAGCGGGTCTTGCGGGGTGTTCCTGGTATACAGCAGGTCTCAGTATGTCCTGGTTAGTGCGTACCCAAAGTGGTACAAGGAAGGACACCCAGTCAGTTGGTGACAGATCACCTAAGCATCATTCATGTATGTAGGTAGTAAATATTCTTCTATTGCTCCTAATCCTAATTTCTTTCCTTCCCACTGATTGCCTCCATATAACTCTATGATGGATGGTGTTGCCTTTTATATTATGTGCCCTGACATTCTCTTTTTTTTTGTTCCTTTATGGTAATACATACAGTGGGGCAAAAAAGTATTTAGTCAGTCAGCAATAGTGCAAGTTCCACCACTTAAAAAGATGAGAGGCGTCTGTAATTTACATCATAGGTAGACCTCAACTATGGGAGACAAACTGAGAAAAAAAAATCCAGAATATCACATTGTCTGTTTTTTTAACAATTTATTTGCATATTATGGTGAAAAATAAGTATTTGGTCAGAAACAAACAATCAAGATTTCTGGCTCTCACAGACCTGTAACTTCTTCTTTAAGAGTCTCCTCTTTCCTCCACTCATTACCTGTAGTAATGGCACCTGTTTAAACTTGTTATCAGTATAAAAAGACACCTGTGCACACCCTCAAACAGTCTGACTCCAAACTCCACTATGGTGAAGACCAAAGAGCTGTCAAAGGACACCAGAAACAAAATTGTAGCCCTGCACCAGGCTGGGAAGACTTAATCTGCAATAGCCAACCAGCTTGGAGTGAAGAAATCAACAGTGGGAGCAATAATTAGAAAATGGAAGACATACAAGACCACTGATAATCTCCCTCGATCTGGGGCTCCACGCAAAATCCCACCCCGTGGGGTCAGAATGATCACAAGAACGGTGAGCAAAAATCCCAGAACCACGCGGGGGGACCTAGTGAATGAACTGCAGAGAGCTGGGACCAATGTAACAAGGCCTACCATAAGTAACACACTACGCCACCATGGACTCAGATCCTGCAGTGCCAGACGTGTCCCACTGCTTAAGCCAGTACATGTCCGGGCCCGTCTGAAGTTTGCTAGAGAGCATTTGGATGATCCAGAGGAGTTTTGGGAGAATGTCCTATGGTCTGATGAAACCAAACTGGAACTGTTTGGTAGAAACACAACTTGTCGTGTTTGGAGGAAAAAGAATACTGAGTTGCATCCATCAAACACCATACCTACTGTAAAGCATGGTGGTGGAAACATCATGCTTTGGGGCTGTTTCTCTGCAAAGTGGCCAGGACGACTGATCCGGGTACATGAAAGAATGAATGGGGCCATGTATCGTGAGATTTTGAGTGCAAACGTCCTTCCATCAGCAAGGGCATTGAAGATGAAACGTGGCTGGGTCTTTCAACATGACAATGATCCAAAGCACACCGCCAGGGCAACGAAGGAGTGGCTTCGTAAGAAGCATTTCAAGGTCCTGGAGTGGCCTAGCCAGTCTCCAGATCTCAACCCTATAGAAAACCTTTGGAGGGAGTTGAAAGTCCGTGTTGCCAAGCGAAAAGCCAAAAACATCACTGCTCTAGAGGAGATCTGCATGGAGGAATGGGCCAACATACCAACAACAGTGTGTGGCAACCTTGTGAAGACTTACAGAAAACGTTTGACCTCTGTCATTGCCAACAAAGGATATATTACAAAGTATTGAGATGAAATTTTGTTTCTGACCAAATACTTATTTTCCACCATAATATGCAAATAAAATGTTAAAAAAACAGACAATGTGATTTTCTGGATTTTTTTTTCTCAGTTTGTCTCCCATAGTTGAGGTCTACCTATGATGTAAATTACAGACGCCTCTCATCTTTTTAAGTGGTGGAACTTGCACTATTGCTGACTGACTAAATACTTTTTTGCCCCACTGTACATAATAAGAGGTTTGTGTGGACGATTCAGCCACTGCAGCATTTTATAGACTATTTTCCTGCTGCTTATTGTTACCGTGGGCCCGGCTGCCCCGTCTCCTCCATGCACTGACTTTGCTCCTGCTAATGTTTTCCTCTCTAGCGGTGCCACCGTCTGATAATGCCACGTTTGATAATTTGCAGGAGGGAATCTCCCTCTTCCATTAATCTTCATGGAGTTAATTTCCTTCTTCTGCCTCTGAACTGTCGCTGCAGAGCAGATCGCTGCCAATTAGTGGAGAAACCTAATGATGAAAAACTGCCAAATTCTGCAAAAGGTTGGAGGATCAGCGAAATAATAAGGGGATGTAACGGTGGAGAGAAAACAACCATAAGCTTCTGCCTGATGTCCCTGTTGCTGTAGGGTGCACTTATTTTTTGCAATGTGAGAGATGCAACAGTGTCTCAGAACCCCCAGGAGTCCAGAAGAATTGTAGGTATAGGACATGGCGGCAAACAGTCTGAAATGACCTCATGAAGAATGTAAAAGATTCAGATACCAAATGCAGGTTGCATTGTTGTGATCTCACAAGTTTACTATGATTGAGTAAAGTCACATATCAATGTGAAAATACTTATAGGCTGACTACTGTTAACCTTAATAGGGTTGTCTTAGACTAAAATATGGACGGTTCTTCAATATCCTCTCTGTTGGGCTTTGACACTTGGTATCCCCACCGAGTAGTTGATACCTGGTGGATTGGACGCCAGAGGTCCACAGTAACTTTGGCTGCTTATTAGTGAGGGTGCCGATCATTGGACCGCCACTAGTGATAAGCGAGTATGCTCGTTATCTGGGTTTTCCAAGCATGCTCGGGTGGTCTCCGAGTATTTTGTGAGTGCTCAGAGATTTCGTTTTTGTCTCCGCAGCTGCATGATTTGCGGCTGCTAGATAGCCTGAACACATGCAGGGATTGCCTGTTTGTTAGGGAATCCCCACATGTACTCAGGCTGTCTAGCAGCCGCAAATCATGCAGCTGCGGAGACAAAAAATAAATCTCCGAGCACTCACAAAATACTCGGTGACCACCTGAGCATGCTCGGAAAACCCGATTAACGAGCATACTCGCTCATCACTAACCGCCACTGGTCTGATATTAATGAAACTGCTGTTTGTTGCATTAGAGTCTGCACCAAAATCGGACAATTTAATCATGCGGATTTCCCTGCGAATTAACAAAGCAAATCCAATGCATGTGGATGTATTGCAGGGTCCTATATTTATCCCCTGTCCAGTGCCGGATTGGGGTGCCAAATGCCCACCAGTGACTAACTCCAGGGCCCCACTTTTCAACTACATGCAAATGTGACATTATCCTCAATCACAGATTTCTATCGTATTGATTTGGGTAGATTGCCTTTGTCTGTACATAGTGATTCAAGTGTATAGTGCCAAGTACTGCTCATATAAGAGGGTTGTGGTCCACTCTTGCACTGGGGCCCACCGGAGGATTCTCCTGCTCTCCTGTGGGCCAGTCCAAGCCTGCCCCTGTCCATTCCCGTCTACTTGCATGGCATCAAGTCCTGATGATAGATGCTGGGAGGACTACATGGGGGACCATATCACGGTTCCTCCAGGGTCATAGCAGCAGCTGATTACCTGTGGTCACCTTCACAGTAACACCGCCAGCTGTTGAGTGCTGTTATAACATTAGCCTTAGGACAGTGTGTTCTATGGAGACAGTATAGTAACATACGACAGATACATCGGAGCAAATGGATTCCGCACTGCTGATTGCTGCACATAGCAAACAACAAACTGCACCAATTTTACAGTGCCAGATTTTGCTGCAGAACATAGTAGGGTCATCTTACCCTTTGAGCCAATTTTCCACAACATGTTTGCAAGCAATGCAGACCCTCTAAAGAGTGGAGTCCTGCACAGGTTCTCGTCACCTCCCTCTAAGGTCTTTATGGCCTCCACATGGGCCAGCTATATATTCGTGTCCTTGCAATGGATGGGACAATATATTAATAGGGTGAACTAAGGCTACGCTCACATTTGCGTTGTTGTGTGCTGCGTCGGCGACGCAACGCACAACGCACGCAAAAACGCATGCAAAACGCAGCAAAACGCTGCGTTTTGTGACGCATGCGTTCATTTTTATAGCGCAAAAAAATGCAACAAGCAGCGTCCTCTGCGCCCTGACGCTTGCGCCCAAAAAATGCATGCGTCACAAAACGCAACACAACGCATGTCCATGCGCCCCCCATGTTAAATATAGGGGCGCATGGCGCACGTGTCGCCGCGGTTGCGCCCGACGCACCGCAAATGTGAACGTAGCCTAAGGGCATGGAAGCAGCTACCTTCCGGTCTGGCAGGGTGGCCATAGATAGGGATATCAAGCTCCATGTCTGTTCTCTATGCTTAGGGATAATTTGATCATATCTGGTCATTTTTACTTTTTGCTGCAAAATATCGAAAGTAAGGAGTGAATTAAGTCCAGGCCATTATGTACGAGGATAGATAACAGTGATTGAAGGGGGACATTTTTGGTTTTGGCCCCTTCATAGCATTCTGCAAGACTCATCTACCGGCAATGTGGCTGAGGAGCCAGGCACGTAGATAAATCTGGATATGCAAAGCATATAGCTAAGAATACAAATGATGTATTTAGCACTGTAACTGTGCAGCATGTGGATGGTTCTGTATTTGAGAGCTCTTCGCTATTATTCTGTATGGTTGCTTATACTTATTACCATACGAGATACTTGCAATCTTAGAGGTGCAGAGCCGTTACTGCCTTTCTGAAGGTTAGGGCAGTATGCAGTCACATTTTACCATTCTGCTACTTTATATTCTCTACAACTGTGCTACAATACACTCGATGGTTACAGTTCACACTTGATATCACAACTTGATAGTTACAGACTACATGCACTTAATAATTACATTGCTAAAAAAGTACACTTCCAATTCCTAGCAGTCCTCTACTGAGACCCCGGACTCCACAAATTAATTGAATTTCATCCAAACTGTGCCTAAATGTCCCAGAGAGGCTTTTTTCCTACTTTATCCTGCTCCAGTTAGTCTACCGCACAAGGTTGAACGAAAAAGGAAAAAAAAGAAACCAAGATTGCAGTTGGTATTAGAGGAAAAAATGATTTATTATAACGCATAGTATGCAATGGTTATGCCACAAAGATACTAAAAACAGGAGGTGCGTATCATTATGAGTATTATATTATTTGGTATGTATAATGTTAAAACGCTGTTCAGCATTATACAAATTATGAAATATATAAATACACTGCTCTTAAAATAAAGGGATCACTAAAATACCACATCCTACATATCACTGAATGAAATATCCCAGTTGTAAATCCAGATGTTCTCCGAGTATTTGGGCGTGCATGGAGATTTAGTTTTTGTCGCCGTAGCTGCATGATTTGTGGCTGTTAGACAGCCTGAACACATGCAGGTATTGCCTGTTTGTTAGGGAATCCACACATGTATTCAGGCAGTCTGGCAGCCGCAAATCATGCAGCTACGGCGACACAAAATAGCATGCTCGGGAAAACTCGAGTAGCGAGCATACTCACTCATCACTAGTTGAGAACAATAAAGCATAAAAATGATCAGTGTAAATCACAACTAATATCCCACGGAGGTCTGGATTTGGAATGATACTGAAAATCAAAGTGGAAATTCAAATTACAGGCTGATCCGTCTTCAGTGGAAATGCCTCAAAACAAGGAAATGATGCTCAGTAGTGTGTGTGGCCTCCACGTGCCTATATGGCCTCCCTACAACGCTTGGGCATGCTCCTGATGAGGCGGCGGATGTTATCCTGAGGGATCTCCTCCCTGACCTGGACTAAAGCATCCGCCAACTCCTGGACAGTCTGTGGTGCAACGTGGCGTTGGTGGATGGAATGAGCCATGATGTTCCAGTTGTGCTCGATTGGATTTAGGACTGTTGAACGGGCGGGCAAGTCCATAGCTTCAATGCCTTCATCATGTAGGAACTTCTCACACACTTCAGCCACATGAGGTCTGGCATAGTCATGAATCAGAAGGAACCCAGGGCCAACCGTACCAGCTTACGGTCAAGGGGTCTGATTATCTCATCTCACTACCTAATGGCAGTCAGGGTAAATCTGGCTAGAACATGGCTGTTCGGCCCTCCAAAGAAATGCCACCCCACACCATTACTGACCCACTGCAAAACCGGCCATGCTGAAGGATGTTGCAGGCAGCAGATTGCTTTCCGTGGCGTCTCCAGACTCTGTCACGTCTGTCACATGTGCTCACTTGGAAACTACTCTCATTTGTGAAGAGCAGAGGGCACCAACGTCAAATCTGCCAATCTTGGTGTTATCTGGCAAATGTCAATCGCCCTGCACGGTGTTGGGCTTAAGCACAACACCCACTTGTGAACGTCAGGCCCTCATACCACCCTCACGGAGTCTGATTCTGATAGTTTGGGCAGGAACATGGATCTTAGTGGCCTGCTGGAGGTAATTTAGCAGCACCTCCTGTTTCTCCTTGCAGGTAGCGGTCTTGCTGCTGGTTTGTTTCTCTCCTGCGGCCCCCACCATGTCTCCTGGTGTACTGGTCTGTCTCCTGGTATCTGCTCCATGCTCTGAACACTGTGCTGACAAACAGAGCTACCTTTCTTGCCACAGCTCGCATTGATGTGCCAGCCTGGATGAGCTGCACTACCTGAGCAACTTCTGTGGGTTATAGACACCGCCTCATGCTACTGTACAGTACCTCTAGGGGTGAGAGCTATGACAAAATGCAAAAGTGACCAAAACAACAGCCAAAAAATATGAGAACAAAGAAATGGTCTGTGGACACCCCCTGGAGATCCACTCCTTTATAGGGGTTGCCTTGTTAATTGCCGATCATTTCTACCTATTGTCTGTTCCATTTACACAACAGCAGGTGAAATTGATTCACAATCGGTGTTGCTTCATAACTGGACAGGCTGATTTCACAGAAGTGTAAAAGACTTGGAGTTAAATTGTGTTGTTCAAGTGTTCCCTTTATTGAGCAGTGTATATGAGAAAATATATAGTGCAAAAAATTGTTCAAACCATTTATATACATAGATAAATCCCAAAGATCCCAGAAAATCATGAAAGAATTATGCATGAATTCTGGCCTCTTCTTGGGAGTTTGATTTACTGCAAAAAATTGTTCAAACCATTTATATACATAGATAAATCCCAAAGATCCCAGAAAATCATGAAAGAATTATGCATGAATTCTGGCCTCTTCTTGGGAGTTTGATTTACTGCAAAAAATTGTTCAAACCATTTATATACATAGATAAATCCCAAAGATCCCAGAAAATCATGAAAGAATTATGCATGAATTCTGGCCTCTTCTTGGGAATTTGATTTACTGCAAAAAATTGTTCAAACCATTTATATACATAGATAAATCCCAAAGATCCCAGAAAATCATGAAAGAATTATGCATGAATTCTGGCCTCTTCTTGGGAATTTGATTTACTTCCGTTTTTTTGATTCTTACTAGTGAAGAATTATTGCATTAAGACTTTGAGTCACATAATCAGTGCTGTGAACATTCACCAGTGTAAACTGTATCTTGTTGCTCGGTGCAGTTTGTTCCTATGTTGAGCTCTGTGTTATGACAGGGAACGCCTGCAGCAGATTCAGCTAAGTGGGTTAAGTGCAGATTACTATGACGTACATATGAAATCAATCCACAATGTAGATTCCACGTTATAAAATATAAATCTACATATTAACAAACCCCATTTTCATAGATCTCCACTGGTTCATAATGTGCAGTTATTCTTCTATGCATACCCTGTAGAAATGCATGGTTTTGCCGTCCTTATACACCACAATAAGATAAAGGTGTTCTTGGTGCACACAGTAGTTTAGTATGTCCAGGAACTGTCCCAGCTCTCCTGCTATGTATCTTGTCATTCACTCTTTTTGAGTGAGCGGTTCCTTTTCAACAGCATTCTGCCAGCACTATTCGTGCTGAAACTGCCCTTACGTCACAGAAAGTATTACTTCTACCATCATCAAATGATGGGCTTGCCCTGAACTTCCTACAGAGGGACGAAGGCTCGCCTTCCCGCCTATGACTCATCTCACTTCCGGTAGGGAGACAAAGATCCGCCCCTACTTCCTGTAGAAAGACAGAGCACTGCCTCACTTCCTGTAGAGAGACATAGATCCACCTCACTTCCTGAAGAGAGACATAGATCCGCCTCACTTCCTGTAGAGACATAGATCTGCCTCACTTCCTGTAGAGAGACATATATCCTCCTCACTTCCTGTAGAGAGACATATATCCACCTCACTTCCTGTAGAGAGACATATATCCACCTCACTTCCTGTAGAGAGACATATATCCGCCTCACTTCCTGTAGAGAGACATAGATCCGCCTCACTTCCTGTAGAGAGACATATATCCACCTTACTTCCTGTAGAGAGACATGGATCCGCCTCACTTCCTGTTGAGAGACATGGATCCGCCTCACCTCCTGTAGAGAGACATATATCCGCCTCACTTCCTGTAGAGAGACATATATCCGCCTCACCTCCTGTAGAGAGACATAGATCTGCCTCACTTCCTGTAGAGAGACATAGATCTGCCTCACTTACTGTAGAGAGACATATATCCACCTCACTTCCTGTAGAGAGACATAGATCCACCTCACTTCCTGAAGAGAGACATAGATCCGCCTCACTTCCTGTAGAGACATAGATCTGCCTCACTTCCTGTAGAGAGACATATATCCACCTCACTTCCTGTAGAGAGACATATATCCACCTCACTTCCTGTAGAGAGACATATATCCGCCTCACTTCCTGTAGAGAGACATATATCCGCCTCACTTCCTGTAGAGAGACATAGACCTGCCTCGACTTCCTGTAGGGATAGATAGATCTGCTTTACTTCCTATAGAGAGACATAGATCCGCCTCACTTCCTGTAGAGAGACATATATCCACCTCACTTCCTGTAGAGAGACATGGATCTGCCTCACTTACTGTAGAGAGACATATATCCACCTCATTTCCTGTAGAGAGACATATATCCACCTCACTTCCTATAGAGAGACCTAGATCCGCCTCACTTCCTGTAGAGAGACATATACCCGCCTCACTTCCTGTAGAGAGACATATATCCACCTCACTTCCTATAGAGAGACCTAGATCCGCCTCACTTTCTATAGAGAGACATATATCCACCTCTCTTCCTGTAGAGAGACATATATCCACCTTACTTCCCATAGAGAGACATGGATCCGCCTTACTTCCTGTAGAGAGACATGGATCCGCCTCACTTACTGTAGAGAGACATATATCCACCTCACTTCCTGTAGAGAGACATATATACACCTTACTTCCTATAGAGAGACATGGATCCGCCTCACTTCCTGTAGAGAGACATAGATCCGCCTCACTTCCTGTAGAGAGACATATATCCACCTTACTTCCTGTAGAGAGACATGGATCCGCCTCACTTCCTGTTGAGAGACATGGATCCGCCTCACCTCCTGTAGAGAGACATATATCCGCCTCACTTCCTGTAGAGAGACATATATCCGCCTCACCTCCTGTAGAGAGACATAGATCTGCCTCACTTCCTGTAGAGAGACATAGATCTGCCTCACTTACTGTAGAGAGACATATATCCACCTCACTTCCTGTAGAGAGACATAGATCCACCTCACTTCCTGAAGAGAGACATAGATCCGCCTCACTTCCTGTAGAGACATAGATCTGCCTCACTTCCTGTAGAGAGACATATATCCACCTCACTTCCTGTAGAGAGACATATATCCACCTCACTTCCTGTAGAGAGACATATATCCGCCTCACTTCCTGTAGAGAGACATATATCCGCCTCACTTCCTGTAGAGAGACATAGACCTGCCTCGACTTCCTGTAGGGATAGATAGATCTGCTTTACTTCCTATAGAGAGACATAGATCCGCCTCACTTCCTGTAGAGAGACATATATCCACCTCACTTCCTGTAGAGAGACATGGATCTGCCTCACTTACTGTAGAGAGACATATATCCACCTCATTTCCTGTAGAGAGACATATATCCACCTCACTTCCTATAGAGAGACCTAGATCCGCCTCACTTCCTGTAGAGAGACATATACCCGCCTCACTTCCTGTAGAGAGACATATATCCACCTCACTTCCTATAGAGAGACCTAGATCCGCCTCACTTTCTATAGAGAGACATATATCCACCTCTCTTCCTGTAGAGAGACATATATCCACCTTACTTCCCATAGAGAGACATGGATCCGCCTTACTTCCTGTAGAGAGACATGGATCCGCCTCACTTACTGTAGAGAGACATATATCCACCTCACTTCCTGTAGAGAGACATATATACACCTTACTTCCTATAGAGAGACATGGATCCGCCTCACTTCCTGTAGAGAGACATAGATCCGCCTCACTTCCTGTAGAGAGACATATATCCACCTTACTTCCTGTAGAGAGACATGGATCCGCCTCACTTCCTGTTGAGAGACATGGATCCGCCTCACCTCCTGTAGAGAGACATATATCCGCCTCACTTCCTGTAGAGAGACATATATCCGCCTCACCTCCTGTAGAGAGACATAGATCTGCCTCACTTCCTGTAGAGAGACATAGATCTGCCTCACTTACTGTAGAGAGACATATATCCACCTCACTTCCTGTAGAGAGACATAGATCCACCTCACTTCCTGAAGAGAGACATAGATCCGCCTCACTTCCTGTAGAGACATAGATCTGCCTCACTTCCTGTAGAGAGACATATATCCACCTCACTTCCTGTAGAGAGACATATATCCACCTCACTTCCTGTAGAGAGACATATATCCGCCTCACTTCCTGTAGAGAGACATATATCCGCCTCACTTCCTGTAGAGAGACATAGATCTGCCTCACTTCCTGTAGAGAGACATATATCCACCTCACTTCCTGTAGTGAGACATATATCCACCTCACTTCCTGTAGATAGACAGAGATCCGCCTGCACTTTCTGTAATCTTCCTCGGTGTCTCTGCTGGTATACAGATTATACTTGACAGCAGTCAGTGGACCGCACCTAAAGGCCGGCACTTTGGAGTGATATTTTGGGGGTGAAAAACCATAGTTATTATTTTAATTTGCAGATTGTCTATCGTATTATCTATCAATTGATATGAAGTTGTGTGAAAGTGCATGGAGCGTTTAACCATTTGCTCCGATCCCCAAAGTTTGTAGTTAAAAATATATTGATTAGCTGACACTGATATTGTGGAAACAATCTACAAGGATCAGGATTCACAATATAATCTGCACTCTGGAAAACCCACAGAGCAGAACGGTCAGCTCAGTCTGAGCCGCAGTCTTGGCAGAGCCCATGGATGAGAGTGGCGCTGTTTCTTTTTTTCTAGCCTCCTAAAAGGCAAACTAGGAAATCATAGGATTCCATATCAAGATGAAGTAAGTAGTTTGGGACTTAAAGTCAATTCCTTATATTACTGCCTCTGATATGTAACTGTGGCCTCTTGGCATAGAGTAATGCGCCCTTAAACACTTTAAAGGGATTTTTCAGGACTTTTTAAAAGTTTGGTAAAGCCAAGGGATCGCTATAAAATAAAGAAAGAAGTGTTACTTACGACTCCATTCCCAAACTGCTCAGCTCCCGCTATGTGGTGTCCTCCAGCACCATAAGTGATGGCACATCCATCAGTCACATGACCACTGAGGCTAGGGATTGGCTGCAGGGTCAGGTGACTGGACAGGACATCGTCACTCCTGGTCCCTCTCTAGAGCGGCGGGGGGGATTTCAGTGGTGAGTGAGTGTTTTTTAGTTTTTCCAATTTTTGGTAAATTTTCTTCTGTCCATTATTTTTATCATAATTCCTCCTGAACGTTCATAGCGTTTATACTTAGGTTTGCGTGTGAGGACCCTGGACCGGACCCCATGAACATCGAGTTATATAATGGGAAGAGAAATGTGCTGAAATTCAGCAGCGTTGTCACTTTTCCGTCTTCTACGTGTTGGAGGTACGGCAGAAAGGAAGGTCAACGGGGACAACTAAAAAATGACAACGCAGCAGTGAAGCGTAAAGTCGGGGCCGGCGCTGCGTTCCCGGCCAGAGAGGATCACAGCGATCAGCGAAATCAGGAAGACAGTCTGACCTATATCTACTGAACGCGGCACAAAAAATGTACCATCCTGTCAACCGACATATTAACGAATGTTCCGGCGAGGATTTACCACGGAAGGGGCCATACTAGGACAGTCTACCTGATGAGCCGTCAGTGGGACTCAACTCCCTGAAGAAGAGCCTGCTCTGTTGGAAAGTTTCAGAAAAAGTTCTATTTTCTTTAAATGCGTATATTTTATTTTTGCACCATTTGGCTTTCACCGGCACTTTGTTTCCCTAAACATTCACCTTTGATGTGATCTTAAATCAGCTGAGAGGAGCTCAGGAAAAGACAGATAACAGAGGTACAAACTTTAATGTCTGAAAGTTTAAACAAGCTCGCTGATGGATTCTCAGTTTACTCATTCTGCAGCCATATGCATATATACAAGGCAAAGATGCAAAATGTTTAATGAAACCAAATCGCTAAAAAAAATATTGTTTTTTTTTTAGCACCAAATACATTCATTTAGGTGATAGCTATTGGCCGAAGTGGCACCTCATAGACTTCCTGACGTGCCCGCCCCTCCACATGTAGCATTGCTCATAGTGAGAGATCTCTGCTCCCTCTTACATATTTTGTTTTTGCATTTTGGCACAATTGCAGAGGAACGCAGCCAAAACAGTACAGAGCTGTCACATGACCAGTGCCATATAGAGGGTCCTGGCATTGGGTGGGCAGCGCAGGAGCTCTGTAAGCTTCAGACAATATTTGCAGAACAGCAAGAGGTGTCATAGGTAAGGGGGCATTGTTTTTGGCACATTTTCAATTGGAGTCATGCAAAAAATAATTTACCCCATCGATTGCCTAGTAAGCATTTCGATAGCCAAATTCTATCCAAAATTACCGCAACTGCCAAAACACCCACTTTTTTTGATGGAGGTTGTATAAATCTGTGCCCCTTTTTGCACTCCGGTCTGCGATGTAGCATCTCCAGTGCTGGGCCCTCTTCTAGATCTGACTTTTATTGCCTAACTGCACCATAACAAAAATCAATCTGCAACTGAGCTACTGAGCATGTGCGACCACAGGCACTGGACACAGATGTACATTCTAATTAGGAGCCAAAAGAAAAGCACGGGGAGGGAACATAGCCAACGTATAACAGCAATATCTACATACAGAAGCATTTTTTTTTAAAATGATCCTAAATGGAAAAAAATTGTTATATTTGCTCGGATCAAACAGAGAAGTGTAATATGTATCCATAGGACTACCCCTTTAACAACTTTTAACGGCATTTAAGAGGCTAGACTGAAAAAAATAATGGCTTTGGTTTGCTTTGTAGCCCTAGAAGATCATTTTGGCTAATTATTAAAATTTGCTCGGAGTGTCCCTTTAAATCCTGTTTACTGATCTGCCGGTTGGTTCACGTGGTTCCGTTACTGTTCTTTATCTGCATGGAATCTGCCGTTAAACATTTTTGTATGAAGGCTGCCCAGTAAGACGCAGACTCCGCTTCTTGGAGGTGTCAAATTGATTTTTCAACACGGAATTACACGCTTTCTCTCCATGCTTGCCAAGTGGGCGGGGCTCTTCCTCTTGTCCCATGTGCTCTGATTCAATCTTAAGCCTACCTCTTTTTTAATGCTTCCCCCTATGTTGGTTAATTGAAATAGATTTCGAAACTGCAGCTGCATCCCCCTCCTCCCTCTCCTCCGTATTTTCTATTTACTGTATTGCACTACATAGATTACTTTGGGGCTGCAGAAAGGGAGAGAAGGAGCTATGAGCAGCTGTAGGATGATGATACTTGCCCTTATATCCTTATGCACAATGTTTTATGTAAAAATATTAAGGGATGAGCAAATCATTTCAATTACGAATCTGCCTGCTTCTTCAAAATTTTTCCCCAAAATTCAATTTGCAGAAAATCACAAATAAGGAAACGCCTTGATTTGCCCTGAAAAGGTGAGTAACACTCTTATTAATCACTTTTCAAGCTCTTTGACGCAAGCACGGCCTTAGTAATGCCATGGCCTCAACATATATGGCTATGGGTAAATAGGTGGTAGCTGTTTTTGACTGCTGCACTTTCACACACGGTATCTGTACTGTCTAATCAATGTTTTATGGCTTTTAATTACTTATCTCTGTTGCTGAGCTATGAATTGTGATGTTCTATCAATATCCAGATTCACTAAAAAGTGGCTGCTGCATTCCCTGCCTTGGCTTTTATACAGGCTACGATCGCCACTCCTGGTTGGTTGTGCTATACCATGTGATGTGTTAGCTGCAAGGCATTATGAGGAAGCCTAGGCGGCCACAGCTGAGATCTTGAAATCCTCTGCTTTGTGTAAACTGATTTGGACTTGTTTGTTTTTTTTATCAGATTCCCATGAATTAAATCATAAATTGTTTTTTTTCAGGTGCAGGAAATTTCTTTTAATTCTGCATGAATTCGATTTGCATTAAATCGCTCATCTCTGAAAAAATATGCTTGACATCTTTGACATGGAAAAAAATATATATTTTTCTCATATGTCAAGGGTAAACGTAAAGCGTAACCGTAGTTTAAATTTTTATCTCATAAATCAAGATGAAAAAAGGCAACTTTGTATTATATCTTATCAGAAAGATTTGCTTCTTTTTTTTACCAAAATTGATCAGTCGTTATCAAAATTCTAAATTTTTAGGTAAAATCTGTGTTCAGTGGAGTATTCTTTCTGATAAGATATATCACACAGTTGCTTATTTTCATCTGTATTCTTCATTTATGAAATAAAAATTAAAATGACGGTTACGCTTTAAGTTGATGAAAACATCCAAATATATGTAGCAGAGCAACCAGCGAAGTACAAGAGGTAAGTAGAAAACTTGGACATTTGTAATGAAGACTTTTTTAGAAAGTTGCTGTAACACCACTGGTGTCATGTCCTGGGGCATTAAAGGTTACATTCGCTGCTTAGCAACATAGTAACATAGTTAGTAAGGCCGAAAAAAGACATTTGTCCATCCAGTTCAGCCTATATTCCATCATAATAAATCCCCAGATCTACGTCCTTCTACAGAACCTAATTGTATGATACAATATTGTTCTGCTCCAGGAAGACATCCAGGCCTCTCTTGAACCCCTCGACTGAGTTCGCCATCACCACCTCCTCAGGCAAGCAATTCCAGATTCTCACTGCCCTAACAGTAAAGAATCCTCTTCTATGTTGGTGGAAAAACCTTCTCTCCTCCAGACGCAAAGAATGCCCCCTTGTGCCCGTCACCTTCCTTGGTATAAACAGATCCTCAGCGAGATATTTGTATTGTCCCCTTATATACTTATACATGGTTATTAGATCGCCCCTCAGTCGTCTTTTTTCTAGACTAAATTATCCTAATTTCGCTAATCTATCTGGGTATTGTAGTTCTCCCATCCCTTTTATTAATTTTGTTGCCCTCCTTTGCTTAGCTTTTACTTTGCAGAGTGGATTAGCTCTATACTGTGACATCACTGTGTGCATTATCTCTATATTGTGACATCACTGTGTGCATTATCTCTATACTGTGACATCACTGTGTGCATTATCTCTATACTGTGACATCACTGTGTGCATTATCTCTGTACTGTGACATCACTGTGTGCATTATCTCTATACTGTGACATCACTGTGTGCATTATCTCTATATTGTGACATCACTGTGTGCATTATGTCTATACTGTGACATCACTGTGTGCATTATCTCTATACTGTTACATCACTGTGTGCATTATCTCTATACTGTTACATCACTGTGTGCATTATCTCTATACTGTGACATCACTGTGTGCATTATCTCTATACTGTGACATCACTGTGTGCATTATCTCTATATTGTGACATCACTGTGTGCATTATGTCTATACTGTGACATCACTGTGTGCATTATCTCTATACTGTTACATCACTGTGTGCATTATCTCTATACTGTTACATCACTGTGTGCATTATCTCTATACTGTGACATCACTGTGTGCATTATCTCTATACTGTGACATCACTGTGTGCATTATCTCTATACTGTGACATCACTGTGTGCATTATCTCTATACTGTGACATCACTGTGTGCATTATCTCTATACTGTGACATCACTGTGTGCATTATCTCTGTATTGTGACATCTTTGTGTGTATTATCCCTCTACTGTAACATCACTGTGTGCATTATTCCTGTACTGTGACATCATTGTGTGTATTATCCCTCTACTGTAACATCACTGTGTGCATTATCCCTGTACTGTGACATCACTGTGTGCATTATCTCTGTATTGTGACATCACTGTGTGTATTATCCCTGTACTGTGACATCACTATGTGCGCTCTCATTAATTCTATAAATTAGCTATGTAGGCTGAAAGCTGTTTGACTTGACAAATGGTAGAATATTGGCTTTCTACAGCCACCACTAGAGGGAGCTCACCCCATGTGGACGTGAACAGCTGGCAATGACCTTTGTGAGATTTGTGTACATCTGCTGTATTCAGTGAGCTCCCCCTGGTGGCAGCTGCAGGGAGCCATAAGGAAAGCTGTCTTTCCCCTTCCCACCGCTGAATCCTTACAGTGTGCCAGCCTACTGGTCTAGCAGACTATGTCGCCTTACACACAGAATAATAAGCGGCCAGCTGGGTCGAAGGTTGCACGAAACATATGTCTGATATTGCAGCATTGGTTTGTGCCACAGGTTTCCTCATTATTGGCCACCCGCTTAGAGCATGTCTCCATGCACAATCCTGAAGCCCCGGAGCCTGTGCACTGTAGCATTCGGTATAATAATGCGCTCATTAATTTATTTTTCTTCTCCGCTGCTGCCGCGTCCGTTCATCTTCCAGCAGACACCCAGGTGACTCTGCTGATTGTGTTCATCATTTATAATATGGCCGTGCAGCCAGAGCCGAGCAGTAACGGACATTGCAGGGAGGAAGATAATAAGCAGGAGGAAGTGTTCATTAAATCCTCGCTTTATTGCATTTTATAGTATATATTGAGTAACTTTATTGATGTTTTCTTATCAAAAGTAACAATATGTTCCAGTAATTTACCACTCCAGTGTCAATCGTGGCACCTAACAATGAAACCCTGAAAAGGGTGGTCCAAAGCTAACAATGATTTATTCCTAAATCTTGTCTAATATAATAATCTAATATACTTTAATTAAAAATTCCCTTGCAACTGTGCAGTATTCTTTTTAATGCACAGTGACAGTGCGCTCCCTCGCCTGCTCTGATGACAAGAGAGCGCACTGTCAGTGCACATTGTAGGGCATGACGGAAAAGCAGAGAACAGACCCACCCCAAAACTGATTTAACTTTCCTTCTTATATAACTTAATCTTTAGTAGAGTTCATTAGTGTGTTTTTTTTTGTTTCAGCAACCCCTTTCAGGCTTTTTCTCAAAATTTAAAGTTATTACCGATCCACGGGTGGGAGTATGATCCTTGTGACTAACACTGGGCTCTGAAATGCCCTGTATCTGTTTTAGTAGATAATTGTATTCCCCATGATATAAAACATTCTAGAATGTGTACCTCTGTTATTCCTCCTGGTGACAGGTACTCTTTAATAGGGTTGTCTGCGCTCCCCCAATTCGCCTCCTGGAGCCTGCAGAGGTCAGCTATCATATTGTTGCTGCAGTTCTCAGGATGGTGGTAACTGCACTACATATACCAGCAAATGATGGAGAGGTTGATGCCAAAGACAGGTCATAGCAGTAACAGGGAGCAAAACAGAAGCAACAGGTTCTGAAAGAGACCTTTAAATGATCAATGCACTTTCTTATGACTTGATCTCATGTGATAATGTGTTAAATAGACAATCTGCAAATCACTGTATAAAATATGTAGTCTCGCTCCCCCCAAAAATCACTAAATCCATTCACTACTGCCTGTTGTCAGGTGTTATCTGACTCTAGTGCTGATACACCAAGACGGTGTATAAGAAGTAGGCGCGGGTCTTTGTCTCTGTACAGGAAGTGACAATGGGTCATTGTCTCTCTACAAGAAGTGACAACGGGTCATTGTCTCTACAAGAATAGGGGGCAAGACTTCATCTCTCTACAGGAAATGGTGGTGGGTCTTTGTACAGGAAGTGACAATGGGTCATTGTCTCTACAGGAAGTAAGAACGGGTCATTGTCTCTCTACAGGAAGTGGAGGCAAGACTTCATCTCTCTACAGGAAGTGGGGTGGGTCTTTGTACAAGAAGTGACAATGGGTCATTGTCTCTCTACAAGAAGTGACAACGGGTCATTGTCTCTACAGGAAAAGGAGGCAAGACTTAATCTCTCTACAGGAAGTGGGGTGGGTCTTTGTACAGGAAGTGACAATGGGTCATTGTCTCTACAGGAAGAGGGGGCAAGACTTCATCTCTCTACAGGAAGTGGGGTGGGTCTTTGTACAGGAAGTGACAATGGGTCATTGTCTCTACAGGAAGTAAGAACGGGTCATTGTCTCTCTACAGGAAGTGGAGGCAAGACTTCATCTCTCAACAGGAAATGGGGTGGGTCTTTGTATAAGAAGTGACAATGGGTCATTGTCTCTACAGGAAGTAACAACGGGTCATTGTCTCTCTACAGGAAGTGGGGGCAAGATGTTTTTTCTCTACAGGAAGTGGGGGTGGGTCTTTGTACAGGAAGTGGGAGCCAGCCATTGTCTCTACAAGAAGTAGTGGTGGGTCTTTGTCTATCTACAGGAAGTGGGGATATGCCTTTGTCTCCCTACAGGAATTGGGGCTATTTTTTGTCTCTCTCCAGGAAGTGGGATTGGGTGTTTGTCTCTCTACAGGAAGTGAAGGTGGGTATTTGTCTCTCTACAGGAAGTGAGGGTGGGTCTTTGTCTCTCTATAGGAAGTGGGTGCTTGTCTTTGTACCTACAGGAAGTGGGGGCATGCATTTTTTGCTCTACAGGAAGTGGGGGCAGATCTCTCTTAACAGGAAGTGAGGGCAGGTCTTTGTCTCTCTTTAGGAAGTGGGTGCTTGTCTTTGTACCTGCAGGAAGTGGGGGCATGCATTTTTTGCTCTACAGGAAGTGGGGCGGATCTCTCTTAACAGGAAGTGAGGGCAGGTCTTTGTCTCTCTTTAGGAAGTGGGTGCTTGTCTTTGTACCTACAGGAAGTGGGCGCATGCATTTTTTGCTCTACAGGAAGTGGGGGCGGATCTCTCTTAACAGGAAGTGAGGCGGAGCTATATCTACAGGAAGTTAGTCGGATGTTTATTTATCTGCAGGAAGTGGGGGTGAGGGCGGGTCTGTATACAGGAAGTGCGGGTGGGTCTTTATCTCTCTACAGGAAGTAGGCAGGGCTTTGTCTCCCTTTAAGAACTGGGGCAGGTCTATGACTTTCTACAGGAAATGGGGCACGTTTTTTGCCTCTGTACTGTGGGCAGGTGTTTGTCTCTGTATAGGAACTGGGGCGGGTCATGGTCATTATGTGGGAGGTAGGTACAAATATTTGTCTTTTTATAAAAAGTTGAATGTTTTTTTTTATTTTTCTTCTTCTGTTGTCTTGTCTGTCAAAGTGAATACAGGCGTAACAGACAAGGAAGGCAAGACATTGGACAGTGTCAGAATCAGTGCATGATGGGAAATCAACGAAAATAAGTTCCAGGCCCTATAGTGCTGGCAGAAAGCTGATTGAAAAAACCCCAGAAAAAAATAGGTAAAAAGTTACAGACCCTGAGGATATGGACAATTCCACAATTCCTAGACATATTAGTTACAGACCCTGAGGATATGGACAATTCCTAGACATATTAGACTGATAGATGAATGGAAAATAATATGTACCAGCCATGAAATCCTATTTTCTCCCTAGAGTTCCCACAGTGCAGTTTTGCGGTGGAGATAATATACTGGAGTGCAGTAATGAGCCGCTTCTCCTCCTCTTGTTTTACGGTCGCACTTCAGATCTATTACAGGAAATTAATTGCTGAGGAGCGTGATGCATAATCCCGGCTGATACTGGAGCTGGTGATGGAAATAAATGTGCGGAATATGGAGATGTGTCCCTTATTGCTCTGCGTGGGCCCCAGCTGCACCAGAGCAGATCTCTTTGGTAGGTTTAGGCCATTATATGTAGAAAACCACAATTGCTTAAAGTGGACATCCCCTTTAACAAGCTCAGGTCTAGGTTACAACTGCAAAGGTAATTACGTGGTCGCCAGGAGAAGCCTTTTTTTCTTCATCGCCATTTATGCTGTTTTCACTAACAAAATTGGAAACCGTCAGCAATTTGCTATTGACGGATCTTAGCGCACATCTATAGGGACTTGCTTATCTTTTTCGGAATCAAATCTTAACGTTGAAGATTACGGTGCTGCATCGCTTCTAATGACTGACAACGGGGTCCCTTAGTGACCTGAGACCATCACAGAAACCTCCACTCCTGCTGGATTACATGTGACCTTGCCTTCAAAGACACATAGTAGAATGGCAAACTCTCTGGTCAGAAGTGAGCTCGCTGATAGATCCTCAGTTGGCTCATTCTGCAGCAAGCAACATTTTTTTTTCGCCCCAAATACTGACCCCTTTAAAGAAGACATACCAGGCGGTAGATGTATCTCAGTCCAATGCTGAACTTCGCATTAGGACAGTGATGTAAATTTTTTACTCTAAACCTCATTATTCAGCTCCTTCTTGTGCATCCATTAATCACTGCTCCGCGGGCACGGCTTAATTATTTGGAGGGGGTGCAGAAAGCAGAAACTGATCCGTACCCCCCTGTAGATCATTGACTGAATTGCTGGGTCTTTTCTTTAGTGCTCCGTTTGCTTCTATTACTAAAAGAAAACCGCTGAGATATGTCAAGCGAGCGTCGTAGCATAATTTGGCGTCGTCCGTAAACGGAACGTTATTGTCACCTTGTGCGTCCATATTGGCCTTAAAGGATCATGGCTGCTTGTTAGTTGCTTATTATTCACTTCCAATGGTAAAAACTTGAAGTTCTGCAATATGGGAACGTGACATCAGAGGAATCTTCTTCTTTCTCCTCCTGGAGTAATCTCTCGTCTCATGGGTAAAATGTGTATTCAGTGAATGCACCTAAAACTGATTGCATTGCAGATATGCATGGAAAACATCATACATGGCGTCGCTACTGCAGGATGCTGCTGCCTCTCATACAAAGATCTCCCCCCAGAGACCTGGGAGTGAGCGGAGCTGCATGCAGAGCCTTAGCTATACATATTGTGTCACAATCCTGAGTTATCTAGGCCTCCATCAGAACAATGGAACGGATATTCAACCTCTGTCCCCTGTTGATTCTGTCCCAATCTACACGGCAAAGCTGAATTGTGAGCTTCAAAAAGCACAAAGCGTATTTTGAACCCTCTATTGGCCAGTATGAAAAACCTCTGACCATGTCCCAATCTGTACAGTAAAGCTGTAAAAATGATATTCAAGAGGCCTCATTGTATCCTGAACCCTCTAGTGGCCGGTAAGAAAACCTCTGACCATTTCCCAATCTATACAGTAAAGCTGTAAAAATGAGTTTCAAGAGGCCTCATTGTATCCTGAACCCTCTAGTGGCCGGTAAGAAAACCTCTGACCATTTCCCAATCTATACAATAAAGCTGTAAAAATGAGTTTCAAGAGGCCTCATTGTATCCTGAACCCTCTAGTGGCCGGTAAGAAAACCTCTGACCATTTCCCAATCTATACAATAAAGCTGTAAAAATGAGTTTCAAGAGGCCTCATTGTATCCTGAACCCTCTAGTGGCCGGTAAGAAAACCTCTGACCATTTCCCAATCTATACAATAAAGCTGTAAAAATGAGTTTCAAGAGGCCTCATTGTATCCTGAACCCTCTAGTGGCCGGTAAGAAAACCTCTGACCATTTCCCAATCTATACAGTAAGGCTGAAAAATGAGTTTCAAGAAGCCTCATTGTATCCGGAACCCTCTAGTGGCCGGTAAGAAAACCTCTGACCATTTCCCAATCTATACAGTAAAGCTGAAAAATGAGTTTCAAGAGGCCTCATTGTATCCTGAACCCTCTAGTGGCCGGTAAGAAAACCTCTGACCATTTCCCAATCTATACAGTAAAGCTGAAAAATGAGTTTCAAGAGGCCTCATTGTATCCTGAACCCTCTAGTGGCCGGTAAGAAAACCTCTGACCATTTCCCAATCTACACAGCAAAGCTGAAAGGTGAGCTGTAGGAAATAGGAAACATCAGCACGTCGTGAGCTCTCTGGTGGCCATTATGAAAACCTGTGACCCTGTTCCAGTCTACACGGCAAAGCTGAAAATTGAAGAGCGCATCTTTTATTGACCAGTATTAAAACTTGATGGGATTTCAGCACCTATTGATAACGGGGGCTCTATAAAAAGCCCCGAGAATGATTTTTGGGATCGTCGTTTCTTCTGGGCTTGAGGAACCCTATGGAGTTGGGTCCAGGTTCCGCCTGTAGTTGCTACTTTTATTATGTGCTCATCCTTCTAATCTGTATTCCTTGGCACAACGAGCGGAAGATAATATGGCAGACGCAAAGCTTCCAGCCAATACAAAGCTGCATGGGACATTCCTGATGCCAGTTACATAATGTTTCATGCTGTGGCGCTGGCATTGATTAAGGGCTATTGTCTAGTAAGCAGGGCCCCGCTGATTTCCCAGAACTTGGCCCCCAGCAGCACTCCGACACCGCTTACAATGCAGAATTTCTTTCCTTATTCTCCTCTTTCTGCAACCGATAAATCTTTTGCGCATGCAGATTGTTTCGGCCAAGTAAGCAGAAGAGACGTCTCGGTTCTGTAGACTTTAGGAAATGTTACTTTTTTATATCTGCATTGTTTAACTCAACGTTACGGACATTCTGGTAATGGACATTTTCCATTTGAGGGGATAGACTTAGTAGAGCGGGGTCTCATATTCTGAATCCCCATCTATTAGCCAGGACAGATCTCACCCAAGGTTATATAGACAATCCAATGATTTCTAAGAGAACTATGTAATCCTTCATTGCTCCTGAGATGGCGCTGTAGGAAATCTGTTCACTCGATTCTGGCCTCGATCATGGATTACAGATGATTTTTGGAAATTTTGGTAGCAGGATACTCCGTGATCAGCTTATTGTTTGAGATTCTACTAATAAAGAGGGAATTATCAAAATATCTACTCAAATAAAAGAAATCATACATAGATTGTGACTGCCCAGTCTTAGTTAAATCTTATAAGCGCAAAAACCTTAACAAAGCTTCTACGTGGGGATGTACTTACTATATGTCACAATATGTCATGATATTAGCTGTCGGATCTGTGAAAGATCTGTTAAAGATTAAAATGAACTGAAAAGATTGATATATAGGTTTATGGGGAAAAAAATCTGTATAATTTGCCATTCATTATGCTTATTCCTCATTCTAGGAGTCCAGTGGGCGTTTCTGCTAGTACAGGTAGAGCTATCACTGAGTATGGAACGCCCACTGGACTCTTAGGTGTAAGGCTCACCTGGTGAAGTCGTTCCTCCAAGGTTCTTGGACGCAGTAGGCAGTTGAGGCACACAGGAAACCAGTAGCAGAGGTATGGCGACCACAGGTGGATAGGAGACTGGGAACAGGTAGCAGAGGTCCTGGAGAATGCAAGCAGACAAGAGACCGAGAACAGGTAGCAGAGGTCCTGGAGAACGCGGGTGTACAGGAGACCAGGAACAGGTAGCAGATGTCCTAGAGACCGTGGGCGGACAGGAGACTGGGAACAGATAGCAGAGGTCCTGGAGACTGCAGACTGACAGGACACTGGGAAAAGGTAGCAGATGTCCTGGAGATGGCGGGCAAACAGGAGGACGGGAACGAGTAGCAGAGGTCCTGGAGAATGCAGGCAGCAACAGAACGAGAACAGGTAGCAGAGGTCCTGGAGAGCGTGGGTGTACAGGAGACCAGGAACAGGTAGCAGATGTCCTAGAGACCGTGGGCGAACAGGAGACTGGGAACAGGTAGCAGAGGTCCTGGAGAATGCAGGCAGACAAGACACCGAGAACAGGTATCAGAGGTCATGGTGATTGCAGGGAGACAAGTGACCGAGAACAGGTAGCAGAGGTCCTGGAGAACGCGGGTGTACAGGAGACCAGGAACAGATAGCAGATGTCCTAGAGACCGTGGGCGGACAGGAGATCGGGAACATATAGCAGAGGTCCTGGAGACTGGAGGCTGACAGGACACTGGGAAAAGGTAGCAGAGGTCCTTGGAGACCGCAGGCAGACAGAAGACCGGGTATGGGAAGCAGATGTCCTTGAGACCGCAGTCAGACAGGAGGCCAGGAGAAGGTAGCAGAGGTCCTGGAAACGCAGTCAGACAGCAGCCCGGGAACAGGTAGCAGAGGTCCTGGAGACAGCAAGTAGACAGCAGCCCGGGAACAGGTAGCAGAGTACTGAAGACCGCATGTGGACAGGGGACTGGGAACAGAAAGCAGAGGTCCTGGAGAGCACAGGTGGACAGGACTCTGAAGCAACTAAAAAGCCATAATACTAAGGCGCAGGTGTGTGTCTTGGTAGGCCTTACATAGGCGCAGAGAGATTATCACATGGGATCACACCTGGTCATCTACAAAGCCCTGATCTGGGAGATGTGCGCAGCATTAAGAATAGAAAGAGCAGAAATTTGAATGAATAAATTACAATTTATATTGAATCTTCCTGTCTATAACTTACCACCAAGATTTCAGGCATCTTTTTTCATTTATCAAAACTCCCTTTAAGGATTTAATAAAAAACAACCACAAACTTGTAAAAGAAAAAAAAGACAAGGAAAAATGCTGAATTCTTTTTGTTTCACCCATTGATATACTCATGACTATATTTTCTCCACATTTCTCCCTGATACTAAATTTTTCCTAAATAAAGTTATTATTTGTCCAAAAATGTAGAAGCTCTTATGGCCGGCAGCCATCATTCCCGTGCGACATGCATAGTTGGTGGAGCTGAAGGGTTGGTGATGAGGATTAATAGGCTCTTTGGCGCGATTTTACTGAGTGATCTGGATCTCCGCCAAAAATGCCCAGAAGTGCAGTAGCATGGTCATCTGCAAATAGCGCCACGCTTGTCTGCAGGTTGTGTGTGGTATTGCAGCTGGAATATTATGCAGAAGGCGATATTTCCGTTTCCTTCTGTCGCGAGGCATCAGCAGGTAGATAATTTACCTTATGTAGCTATTTATTACGAGGCCTTGAAGGGCCCGGAGCGCGTTGTCAGAGCCGGTCAATACTCTGTTATTGGAAATGCCTTTCTTCTCAGTCAACAGAATGTTGTCATTGGGGAAATCTCGCCTTTCATGCTGCGCCTCCTTCACAACTCAAACACAGAGAGAGAGAGCGAAGCGTCCGGGGATTTGGCTGCAAATACGACTCCGGAGGATTGATGAAGCCGCAAGGCGTCTCGTAAACGACAGCTCCGATTACGTGGAGTTTATGGAAGAGACCTTTACGTAGCAATTATATGTGGACCTCAGGGCACGGAAAATCATTTTTTTGGGTTAGGAAAAGGGAACCACGACATTTGCCACTAGGACTGGATGCCACAAGCCACTTTACCCCAGTGATGTATCTGTACCTGGCATTGGTGGTCTTCGTTGTTTCCTTACTTCCTATAATTAAGGGCCTGAAACGCGTCAGGTGTTGAAGTTTTTAAACTTTTATGGACTCAATAAACTTACGTTTTTATCTAGTTGGTTGTGTCCGAAACTACCCTCGTGTTTTTTTCCGCTGGTTTCTACTTACAGCAACGGATCCACCTATACTACCAGCATGAACATCTCCAACCTTCCCCATCTCCCCTACCTCCTTCTATGATGGAAACCAGTTCTCCATGCAATGACTCCTGGTTCAGCTTGTGCTTATTATACACAGCAGCCAATCAGAGCGTGCCGAGCAGTGAAAAACTAGTAAAACTAGCCAATCAAGAGATAGGGGGTGTGACTCAGACTACCGCAGACTCCATAAGACAATGCAGCTCAGCTGAAGTCACTGATCGTAGCCGTGCACTAGTGAACCACAGCTAAAAGGAAACTAAATATTTAATAATGGAAATATAAGTAGCGAAAAAGCATTACTAATGGGATAAATAACTGGTGTAGCTAGGATTGTGGCTAGACTATAGATCGGTAATGCCACTGCTGCACAGCCGACATTAGACTGTGCCACGCCGTAACTGCTCAATGTCAGGATTAGGGAAAGGACTAGGAGACATGTAATTGAGGAGACTTTATGATTTTACCCTCTAGTCCAAAATTCTCCCAAATTCTCCTTGTTGGTCAATAGTTTGTCTAGATATTGGTCTAAAAGCCACCGTAATATTTTCCTTGGTTTAAAGAGTTATTCCCAGACGTGCAAGATTATATCCCCCCATCCATGAATTGTAGGACCTCCGGCGTTCCCAAGAATGAGGATCTCAGGAGACCCTTCTTAAATGGAGCGGAGATGTATGGGACTGCCGGAGAAAGGATTCTGATATTTCTGGCAGTTCAATAGACAATGAATGGAGCGGAGGTCGGAAGCGTGATCTGTGCAGTGACGGATCGCACTTCTCTGGTGGAGAACGTTACACCCTGACTGCATTGTGCCCCCTGTACAGATGGTGGAGGAGGATAATACTGTGGGCTATTATTGGGGGCGGCCTCGGACCCTAAGCTCCACTGATTGGAAATCTTAATCTTCAGCACAAGGCATTGTGGACAATTGTAGCTTCAGCTTTGTGGGAACAGTTTGGGGTTCGCCCTTTTCTGTCCCCCATGATGGTCCCCAGTGCACAAGCTCCATACAGACATGGGGGAGAACATGAGCAGCCGCACAGAGCCCGGACCCCAATAGAAATTGTGATCCCGGACTCCCCCCAACATCAATATCTGACCTCACAAATGATCTTCTGGACGAAGGGGCAAAATCTTGTAGAAATCCTCCCCAGAAGAGCGAGAGCCGTTCTATCTGCAGAGGGTCCGACTCCATGTTATGTCTATGGGTGAAGAATGGGAGGTGAATGTGTAGGGGGCACTTACTTTTCTCCTATAGTGTTTGTATAATGGATGGTTGTATGTCCTGTATGATGTCTGGTGTATATATAGTGGGTTTATCTTCTATATATTTATGATCCTCCGGAGATATTTCTGGTTTACAGCTTCTCGTCCCCGGAAAGTATCATTGCTGCTGACATTTCCGTGGCCGTTCCCTCGTGTAATCCGGCGTCCTCCTCTCGCTCTTGTGTTTACGCCGCTGCATATTTACTACCTGCACGCGATGCAGAATGGCGAACAGGGGTCATTGCACAGACAGCGCTGCAGCCCATCATCGGTGCGTTCTGCCGTCTGATCATTGTATCAGCGCAGCAGACGGAGAAGAGGCCGAGCGCCACATTCACCATTATATCACATCGTGGTCACACGCGAACAGTAAACTAAATCCATCCCTTTATCCACCGCCGCTGTCAAATCTTCCGATTTTAGTGAAGGCATAAAATAAATAAATACTTTTTTTCTTGAAGTTTATGTTGTCATTTTTTTCGGCGACATCTCCATGAATTGGATCACAAAAAAGTTGGACTTTTTCCCATTGAAGTAAAAATTTCCATTTGTGCCCCTCCTTGATAATGTTTGTATTCTGCCCTCCGTACATGATTATTGGGCTGCCATCTTTACATCAGCTACTCGGAGTGTAGGAAATATTACCCTGGAGATGACTATTCACCTCAATGGGAGAATGTAGTGGGTGTGATCTGTGCAGGGGGAGGAGGAGGTGAGCTGTGACCATCACCCATTATAAATCCTATGTGATCTACTGTATATAGAGGTGTTACCAGTCATTGTACAGGAGGAGGAGGAGGTGAGCTGTGACATCACCTATTGTGAATGGTGGATCCTGTGTTATCTACTGTATATAGAGGTGTTATCAGTCATTGTACAGGAGGAGGTGAGCTGTGACATCACCTATTGTGAATGGTGGATCCTGTGTTATCTACTGTATATAGAGGTGTTATCAGTCATTGTACAGGAGGAGGTGAGCTGTGACATCACCTATTGTGAATAGTGGATCCTGTGTTATCTACTGTATATAGAGGTGTTATCAGTCATAGTACAGGAGGAGGAGGTGAGCTGTGATATCACTTATTGTGAATGGTGGATCCTGTGTTATCTACTGTATATAGAGGTGTTATCAGTCATTGTACAGGAGGAGGTGAGCTGTGACATCACCTATTGTGAATGGTGGATCCTGTGTTATCTACTGTATATAGAGGTGTTATCAGTCATTGTACAGGAGGAGGTGAGCTGTGACATCACCTATTGTGAATGGTGGATCCTGTGTTATCTACTGTATATAGAGGTGTGATCAGTCATTGTACAGGAGGAGGAGGTGAGCTGTGACATCACCTATTGTGAATGGTGGATCCTGTGTTATCTACTGTATATAGAGGTGTTATCAGTCATTGTACAGGAGGAGGTGAGCTGTGACATCACCTATTGTGAATGGTGGATCCTGTATTATCTACTGTATATACAGGTGTTATCAGTCATTGTACAGGAGGAGGAGGTGAGCTGTGACATCACCTATTGTGAATGGATCCTGTGTTATCTACTGTATATAGAGGTGTTGTCAGTCATTGTACAGGAGGGGGAGGTGAGTTGTGACATCACCTATAGTGAATGGTGGATGCTGTGTTATATACTGTATATAGAGGTGTTATCAGTCTTTGTACAGGAGGAGGAGGTGAGCTGTGATATCACCTATTGTGAATGGTGGATCCTGTGTGATCTACTGTATATAGAGGTGTTATCAGTCATTGTACAGGAGGAGGAGGTGAACTGTGACATCACCTATTGTGAATGGTGGATCCCGTGTTATCTACTGCATATAGAGGTGTTGTCAGTCGTTGTACAGAAGGAGGAGGTGAGCTGTGACATTGCCTGTTTTAAATGGTGGATCCTGTGTTACCAAATATATAAAGATTATGTAGAGGTACTGTATTAGAGGTATTATAATTCTGCCTGTGATGATAATGAGACTGCTGAGAAGTGATCTTTACAGAACAGGAAGTGTCAGCCCGTATCGAGTCTCCTCCCCACATGTCGCAGAGCATGCCCGTAACACTCTTATTTTTTACAGAAGTTAATAGATTGTTGCATTGGTCACTATGGTTTCTCCTATAATCAAGCATAAAAATATACAATCCAAAAATACAGCAATTAGAAACAAAAAGTAAATTTCTTATTCAGGTTTTTCTATCCTTTTCTTACATCCTATCGTAATTTCAATTTTTTTTATTATTTCTGTTAGGGTTTGATGATATCAGCTCCTGCCCTGTACTGGACGTTCCAGAAAATGGTTACAGGACTCAGATCAAGAGTGTCTCTGAAATCGCCATCGTCCGGTTCCACTGTCAGAATGGATATAGGCTCAAGGGTCCTTTGAAGAAGACGTGCGTGCTGCTCAATAACGGCTCGCTGTCATGGCGGCCGAGCGACACACCAGTGTGCCTAGAACAAGGTGAGACCAGAAGCCTTCATTACAGACTCCTACATTTACTCGCTGTTAGTGAAGCTACTTACTGTTCCCTCCCACTGAGACCCCCGTCACCACGCAGAATGACGCTCCACAACACCCCTCAACACAGTATGATGCTCCCAGCACAGTGTGAAGCCTCCACACACAATATGATGGCTCCCATGCACAGTGTGATGCCCTCACAGATCTCCTCACACAGTATGAAGCCCCATTCACAATATGATGGCTCCCATTCACAGTGTGATGCCCCCAGATATCTCCTCACACAGTATGATGCCCCCAGCACAGTATGAAGCCCCGTACACAATATGATGGCTCCCAAGCTCAGCATGATGCCCCCACAAATCTCCCCACACAGTATGATGCCCCAAGCACAGTATGACGCCTTCACACACAGTATGATGGCTCCCAAGCTCAGCGTGATGCCCCCACAAATCTCCCCACACAGTATGATGCCCCAAGCACAGTATGACGCCTCCACACACAATATGATGGTTCCCATGCACAGTGTGATGCCCCCACAGATCTCCCCACACAGTATGATGCCCCCAGCACAGTATGAAGCCCCATACACAATATGATGGCTCCCATGCACAGTGTGATGCCCTCACAGATCTCCCCACACAGTATGATGCTCCCAGCACAGTATGAAGCCTCCACACACAATATGATGTCTCCCATGCACAATGTGATGCCCTCACAGATCTCCTCACACAGTATGATGCCCCCAGCACAGTATGAAGCCTCCACACACAATATGATGGCTCCCAAGCTCAGCGTGATGCCCCCACAAATCTCCCCACACAGTATGATGCCCCAAGCACAGTATGACGCCTCCACACACAATATGATGGCTCCCATGCACAGTGTGATGCCCCCACAGATCTCCCCAAACAGTATGATGCTTCCAGCACAGTATGAAGCCTGCACACACAATATGATGGCTCCCATTCACAGTGTGATGCCCTCACAGATCTCCCCACACAGTATGATTCTCCCAGCACAGTATGAAGCCTCCACACACAATATGATGTCTCCCATGCACAATGTGATGCCCCCACAGATCTCCCCACACAGTATGATGCCCCCAGCACAGTATGAAGCCTCCACACACAATATGATGGCTCCCATGGACAGTGTGATGCTCCTACAGATCTCCCCACACAGTATGATGCCCCCAGCACAGTATGAAGCCTCCACACACAATATGATGGCTCCCGTGCACAGTGTGATGCCCCCACAGATCTCCCCCACAGTATGATGCCCCCCAGCACAGTATGAAGCCTTCTCACACAATATGATGGCTCCCAAGCTCAGCATGATTCCCCCACAGATCTCCCCACACAGTATAATGCCCCCAGCACAGTGTGAAGCCTCCACACACAATATGTTGGCTCCCATGGACAGTGTGATGCTCCTACAGATCTCCCCACGCAGTATGATGCCCCCAGCACAGTATGAAGCCTTCTCACACAATATGATGGCTCCCAAGCTCAGCGTGATGCCCCCACAGATCTCCCCACACAGTATGATGCCCCCACACACAATATGATGGCTCCTATGTACAGTGTGATGCCCCCACAGATCTCCCCACACAGTATGATGCCCCCCAGCACAGTATTAAGCCCTCACACACAATGTGATGGCTCCCAAGCTCAGTGTGATGCCCCCGCAGATTTCACCACACAATATGATGCTCCCTGCACAGTATCAATCCCCACACACAATATGATAGATCCCATGCACAGTGTGATGCCCCCACAGATCTCCCCACACAGTATGATGGCCCACAAAAGCCCCCCAAACACAGTATGGATCCCCTCTATTCCCCCCTTGCATAATATGTGTAATACACCTGTCCTCGGTTTCACGAGCTATGCTTCCTTAATCTCGGTTCACTTCCATCTGTTGCGCTCCACGTCAGGTTTTGCAGGTTGCCCAATGTGGCTCAGTGATGTCATCCTCCTAATCCTATTTAACGCCAATTAGGACACAAACCAGGTCTTAAGATTGAGACTCTATACTTCGGTTTGGTTTGCTCGACCTACTGTGATTTACTTGCTTTCATCCCTGCTGGGTTCCTCTTCATACCTTTTGCTGCTCCTAAGATTCCTTAGTGTGCCAAGTTCTCGCTGCCCGCGTGCATTCCTGTTTGCTGCACCAATGCTCGGGGTCCAGACATGAAGATTAGGCTATGTACACACAGTGTGTTTTTTATGGGTTTTCGTGGCGTTTTTTCTGCGCGAAAATGGGCCAAAAAGGCTATGGAATCCTTATGCAAGCTAATTTAATGACAATCCTAAAGTGTTGTGCACATGATCAGTAAAGTTCCTTTGAGTATTTTTCTGCAGCATGTCAATTCTTTGTGCATTTCTGCAGCGTTTTTCACCCATTGACTTTAATTGAGTCAGTCAAATATGTAGCAAAAACACAGGTCTAAAAATGTTTGCAAATTTGCTAAGTTTTTCTTTTGCGTTTTACCGGCTTCCTATGGTGTCATCTATGTGACAGCATAGGAAAAACCGATGCGGTGGTTCTTATCGTCGGAAACGCAACCACTGGTAAGACCGTCGGTCAGAGCGCTGCGGGGTCATGCTGTCCGATGTCACTGTGACATGTGACTGTGACCCGCAGTGGTGACCTGCGGTAAAAAGCTTACCGCAGGTCAGCAGAAGTGGGCTGATTAGACTACTCCTCCAATCGGGCCACGTGTTCTTTCCCTAATAACAGTGATGGCAGGTGCCGCTGATGGGAGCCGTTGTCTTATCTGTCGGCACCTGTGCTCACAGTTAAAAAAAGAAAAATAATTACATACACATTCACATAAAAATAAAATCCCATTATACTGACCTAATGCAAATCTCCGATGCCCTCGTCTCCTAGAAATAATCAGCAATAATAAACCACCATATACCCGCCTTTCCACCGTAGTCCACGTGTTCCCGAGTGTCCCACGGCGATCTCACATGTAGAACTGTCACATCGGTAGATGTGACCACTCTACCCAGCCGCCGGCGATACACTGACAGGAGGTAATCGCTCCCGCATGTATCACTGAGCTGCCGTGAGAGTTCACCAGAGTTCATCAGCTCCGTGCTCTCACTTACGGCACCGCTGCGTGAGAACTTTCTCATTCAGTGGTTACGTAAGAGACTTCACCGCTCCTCCTATATGTTTCGGAGGCTTTGAATTTGGACTTTTCACGGCTTTTTAGAAAGCATTTCCCTAAACCCCAAAGTATGTGAGACTTCAAGACTTTACCAGCCGGAGCTGGAGCTCCACAAGGACACATCAGGAGACACCGAAGCCACGGGGAGAGCTCAAACCAATGTAAGGAAGTTTGCTTTCAGTTATCTTTCAATTTCGGTCGACCCATATTGGCACATTGGGTTGACCTCTGCTAAGAGTATCACCCTTGTTCTCTGGTCCTATAGGTGTACTGCTCTTATAAAACATTACAAGCAATAAAGAAACCTTCACAAACTCCGCACAGACTGAACTGTGACCTTCACTCCTTCCACAGCCGCTAATGGGAGAGTTCTGGTGCATTAATCTTAATTAAGTTTAAATAGATTTTAATTATAAACATGTATTATCTCCGCTGTGATCTCCTACCAAATTCAAGTGACATTTGCATTCCATTATCTTGTGAGGAAAATAATGTTCTCCTTGTGCCAAGAAAGGAAAATAGGTTTTATTGATCAAACAAAAAAGCAGAACAATAAAGTAGCCCGAGCCCCATGGTCTAAAAATATCTATAACCACAAGGTGAAATCTTGCTTACGATGGATAGATAAAGAGATAGATGCATCCATCTAGTAATAGTGCCCCCATTGTGCCTCCATATAGTAATAGTGCTGTCATTGTGCCTCCATAGAGTAATAGTGCCCCCATTGTGCCTCCATACAGTAATAGTGCCCCCATTGTGCCTCCATATAGTAATAGTACCCCCTCTATGCGTCCATTTAGTAATTGTGCGCCCATTTAGTAATAGTGCCCCCATTGTGCCTCCATATAGTAATAGTGCCTCCATTGTACCTCCATATAGTAATAGTGCCCCCTTTATGCCTCCATATAGTAATAGTGCGCCCTCTATGCATCCATTCAGTAATTGTGCTCCCATATAGTAATAGTAATAGTGCCCTTGCTGTGTAGAAATAGTGCCTCCTTTTGCTTCCATTTAGAAGTAGCACCCCCTCTGTGACTCATTGTGGTAAGAGTACCCCTCCCTAGGTCTTCACACAGTAATTGTGTCCCCTCTGTGTCTCCAGATATGATAACTGCCCTCTCTATGCCTCCATATATTAAAAGCACCCCCCTTTTGCCTCCATATAGTAATAGTGACCTCTCTGTGTCTACAAATAGTAGTAGTACCCCTTTTTGTGGCACTGTATAGTAAATACCTGCCATTGTGCCTCTGTATCATAATTCTACCCCCATTGTGCTTCCATATAGTCATAGCACCCCTTTCTGCCTCCGTATAGTAATAAAACTCCCTCTGCTTCTCCATCTAGTAAGAGTACCCCTCTCGGTGTTTCGACATAGTAAGAGTGCACTCGCTTTGCCTCCACATAATAATGATTCCCCGTCGATTCCTCCATATAATAATGATGCCCCATTGGTTCTATATAGTATTAGTGCCCCCTCTGTGCCTCCATATAGTTATATTGCCCCCTATATTCTTCCATATAGTAATAGCGCCCCCTCTATGCCTCCATATAGCAATGGTGCCGCCATTATGCCCTCATATAGTTATAGAGCCTCCATTTAGTTATAGTGCCCCCTCTATGCCTTCATATAGTAATGGTGCCCCATTGTGCCTCCATATAGTTATGGTGCCTCCATTTAGTTATAGTGCCCCCTCTATGCATACATATAGTAATGGTGCCCCATTGTGCCTCCATATAGTTATGGTGCCTCCATTTAGTTATAGTGCCCCCTCTATGCATACATATAGTAATGGTGCCCCATTGTGCCTCCATATAGTTATAGTGCCTCCATTTAGTTATAGTGCCCCCTATATGCCTCCATATAGTAAAGGTGCCCCATTGTGCCTCCATATAGTTATAGTGCCTCCATTTAGTTATAGTGCCCCCTATATGCCTCCATATAGTAAAGGTGCCCCATTGTGCCTCCATATAGTTATAGTGCATCCATTTAGTTATAGTGTCCCCCTCCATGCCTACATATAATAATTGTGGCCTCATTTTGCTTCCTTATAGTAATTATGCCCCCATTGTGCCTCTATAAAGTAATTGTGCCCCAATATACTAATAATGCCCCCTCTGTGCCTCCACATAGTAATAGTGCCCCCTTCTTGACAGCCCTGCTTACTAGTCTAGGGCCCACAGTAGGAAGTTGGAGGGCTCAAAGTAAATTACATGACCTGACTGGCTAACAAACATGTAGAGTTTATTTGTGGGAATAAATGGCGATCGGCGGGTGCGGCGCATGCCTATACCCAGGGGTGGATTAAGGGTAGCCAGGGCCCTGGGCTGTTCAGACACTGTGGGCCCCCCCCGGTCATGTGACGGGGGTCATGTGAAGGGGGTCATGTGACGGGGGTCATGATATACCCGAACCAGATTATTCCAGAAAAATGGCCGGGCCCTACTCTACTGTAACCTATTAAATATTTGTTAGAATCTGCAATACAATTTAGGTATATCATGACCAATAATATCACATACAAGGAACAAATACAACCGCACCGTGAGCAGACCACAAATTACAACCACAGTGATCGAATAATATCACATACAAGGAACAAATACCACCGCGCCATGACCAGACCACAAATTACAACCACAGTGATCGAATAATATCACATACAAGGAACAAATACCACCGCACCATGTCAAGACCACATATTACCACTACTTGGTGACCAAATATCACATACAAGGGACAAATACCACAACACCATTTCCAGACCACATATTACCACCACATAGTGACTGAATACTACAATACTGATCAGTAAAAAACAACAACACAATACTATCACCATAAGTGCCAGTATTCACAGGAGATCTGTACTTAGTATGCAGTGTCTGTGTAGAGGTAATACAGAGATCACTGGTGACATTATACACAGGACCTCTATATAGTATACAGTGTATAGTGTCAGTGTATAGGTAACACTGACTCACCAGTGACGTCTCTAGGTGAAGTCCTTCATCTTTCAGCCAGCACAGACCGCCATCATTTCTTCCAGCCAGGACTCGTTTCTGCAGGAAATAACACAGTTATCTCGAGCTCCGCTTGCAGAACACATTACTTAATTTTTCACAACTTCTACATTACACCACATGAAGAAAAAAAGGCGATATAGTGTCACTCTGCACAGTAACAGGACCGACCCCCATTTAAAACAGTATACTCAAAAAATAAAATAAATACATCACTGCAGTAATAATATCCCTTAATTAGCCCCTATGGTAATAATATTCCACATCCTGGCCCCGTGTGTCTCATTCCTGGCTCCAGCCATATGTTCTCGCATCCTGCCCTCATGAGTATCCATCCTGCCCCATATGATCTCCCCATCCTGCCCCATCTGTCTCCATCGTATCCATCCTGCCCCATGATCCAATCCTGCCCCATGTCTTTCATTCTGCCCCGTGTCTCCAATCATGCCCCGTGTCTATATTCTGCCCATGCCTCCAGTCCTGCCCCCAGTGTGTCCAGCAATCTGCCCCAGTATGTCCAGCATATTGCCCCAGTGTCCAGCAATCTGCCCCAGTGTCTCCAGCATATTGCCCCCAGTGTGTCCAGCATTGCCCCTAGACAGTGTGTCCAGCAATCTGCCCCAGTGTGTCCAGCAATCTGCCCCAGTGTGTCCAGCATATTACCCCCAGTGTGTCCAGCAATCTGCCCCAGTATGTCCAGCATATTGCCCCAGTGTGTCCAGCATATTGCCCCCAGACAGTGTGTCCAGCAATCTGCCCCAGTGCGTCCAGCATTGCCCCCAGACAGTGTGTCCAGAATATTACCACCAGTGTGTCCAGCAATCTGCCCCAGTATGTCCAGCATTTCCCCCAGTATGCCCAGCATTTCCCCCAGTGTCTCCAGCATTGCCCCAGTGTCTCCAGCAATCTGCCCCAGTGTCTCCAGCAATCTGCCCCAGTGTCTCCAGCAATCTGCCCCAGTGTCTCCAGCAATCTGCCCCAGTGTCCTCCAGCATTGCCTCAGTGTCCTCCAGCATTGCCCCAGTGTCCTCCAGCAATCTGCCCCAGTGTCCTCCAGCATTGCCCCAGTGTCCTCCAGCAATCTGCCCCAGTGTCCTCCAGCATTGCCCCAGTGTCCTCCAGCAATCTGCCCCAGTGTCCTCCAGCAATCTGCCCCAGTGTCCTCCAGCAATCTGCCCCAGTGTCCTCCAGCATTGCCCCAGTGTCTCCAGCAATCTGCCTCAGTTTCCTCCAGCATTGTCCCAGTGTCCTCCAGCATTGCCCCAGTGTCCTCCAGCATTGCCCCAGTGTCCTCCAGCATTGCCCCAGTGTCCTCCAGAAATCTGCCCCAGTGTCCTCCAGCCATCTGCCCCAGTGTCCTCCAGCCATCTGCCCCAGTGTCCTCCAGCCATCTGCCCCAGTGTCCTCCAGTCATCTGCCCCAGTGTCCTCCAGTCATCTGCCCCAGTGTCCTCCAGCCATCTGCTCCAGTGTCCTCCAGCCATCTGCCCCAGTGTCCTCCAGCCATCTGCCCCAGTGTCCTCCAGCATTGCCCCAGTGTCCTCCAGCAATCTGCCCCAGTGTCCTCCAGCAATCTGCCCCAGTGTCCTCCAGCAATCTGCCCCAGTGTCCTCCAGCATTGCCCCAGTGTCCTCCAACATTGCCCCAGTGTCCTCCAGCAATCTGCCCCAGTGTCCTCCAGCCATCTGCCCCAGTGTCCTCCAGTCATCTGCCCCAGTGTCCTCCAGTCATCTGCCCCAGTGTCCTCCAGCCTTCTGCTCCAGTGTCCTCCAGCCATCTGCCCCAGTGTCCTCCAGCCATCTGCCCCAGTGTCCTCCAGCATTGCCCCAGTGTCCTCCAGCAATCTGCCCCAGTGTCCTCCAGCAATCTGCCCCAGTGTCCTCCAGCAATCTGCCCCAGTGTCCTCCAGCATTGCCCCAGTGTCCTCCAGCATTGCCCCAGTGTCCTCCAGCATTGCCCTCAGTGTGTCCACAGTCCACCGTTATACAAAAAAAAACAACAAAAAAAACAACAAAGTCTCCTCACCTGTCCGCGCTCCAGCGGTGAGCTCCCTCCAACAGAGCACACTCGCCGGCGACTGACAATGACGTCAGACGCCGGCGACGTGTGCGCCTGCGGCCGACATCAGCCGCCAGCCTCCAATTGGCTGGCGGCTGTTGTTAACTATTGACGTGCGGGCGCGCGCCCGCACATCAATAGGAAACCGCCGCAGCAGCCGAAGGGGCCCGGTGAGCAGATGAGAAGGGGCCCGATGCGGGCCCCCTCTCTCTGCCCACCGGGTACGGCGGGGGGGCACATAAATGCCGGCGGCGGCCGCCGGCCTTCACAGATGATTATGAGAGGGTCAATCTGTGCGGTAGCCCAGGGCCCCCCCGGACCACTGGGCCCTGGGCTACCGCCCATATTGACCCTCTGATAATCCGCCCCTGCCTACACCTTCCGGGCCCTCTTAGCTCTTGGGCCCCATAGCAGTCACATGACCATCTTTCTGATCATTGCTCTGCAGCCTGTCGGCCTGTACAGTGCTGTTACACTGATTTTCCTATTACTGCTCCCTGCTGTCACATCACCAGGCTCATATCTATGTAAAGGCGAGATTATAGAAGAGGGGCTTATAAATAATCATTCACAAAGGGGAACCAATCCAATTAAATTCTATTTCGTCGCATTACCTGCGTGACCGAGCCGAGGATCACATCTGAGAACGGAATGAACTTTCTGCAGATTATATTATCATGTTATCCACGCACTGCAGCAGCAAATGGTCCCTCAGTCACCGCCAAGGAAAAGCCTGTAAATATCAGCAAAATCACAGAAATCTGTAAAGAGCTTATGTGCAAGAATATAGAGATGATAATAGATAGAGGAATAACTCTACATCTGTCCACAACATGACTTATATCTTGCATTTTTTTACCAGTTTTCCCATCTGCAGGCTCCATCTCTAATTTTCAGTTGTCTCTGAGCTATTAGGTGAAGACTAGTTACTATAATGTCTCCAATACACAACACACCCAGAAATGAGGGGCTCTCCTGTCTCTGTCTACCACATGTATAAAAGTTGCAGCAGCATGGAGGACATTAAACAACTGTACTAAGCAGTGTAGTGGTGAATCCATCACTGTGGAGAGCTAAAACACTTACTGATGCATAGAGGACAAAGCACAGTATTACTGAGCAGAATAACTGTTAATCCCAAACTGAGGATGAGAATAAACACTTACTAGAAAATAGCAGCAGGATCTGACTCTCTGATTCGCTTAGCCATGAAAGATATTATAGAGAATTAGTGAGCAGTGCAGATGTGAATTCAGCTCCGAGATAACAATAAACACTTGCTAGAAAACAGCAGCCGGAGCTGATACTCTGCTTCTGTCACTCATGGAAGATATTATAAAGCATTAGTGAGCAGTGCAGATGTGAATTCAGCTCTGGGATACGAATAAACACTTACGAGAAACCTACAAGTTCTGATTCTCTTCTTCTCTCTCCATTGAAAGACATTAAAAAGCAGTAGTGTGTAGACACGGGTGGTTAGCAGGTGCCCTGGTCTACTAGTCGAAACCTCATTGACCAGGGATCAACTCACTGAATGCCTGCTCTCCTTTCACCGTGGGCATAATACTACTCAGACAACACAGGGTGAGGGTAAAACAATGAGGCAATAATTTATTGAACCACAATATAGGGAAATAATACATAGAATAAGAGCAGCTGTTACTTCAGAGCTTCCAGGGCCGACTTCCCCACCTGTTGTACACACACAGAGGAGTTAACGACAAGCTTAGGAAGATGACAGTCCATTGAGCTACAAGGCCAGGTGACCGGAGGGTCGTAACCTAGCTTCTCTGAACATCTACATGGAGCCAGGTGACCATTGGGTCCCATCTCTGGCATTCACAAACGTATCCATGGGGGTCAGGTGACCGATATGTTCAAATCCCGACTATCCCAAACGTATCCATGGTTCAGCGATGGTCAATGGAGCAAATCTTTATTCTTTCAGCCTGGGCCGTGGCACTCAAAGTTGGTATTCTGTAGAATGACAAAATTGTGTCCGCCGTGATGGAGCCATGATGTCTTGGCTGCTGTCCTATAGAGAGTGTCTGGGTGTATATCTGTATATGGCGGTATCTGTTGTTACGGAAGTCCATATATCCTCTCTTTATAGTAAACAACTGTCAGCATACAGAGGTAAAGGGGAAAAATGGTGATGAGATCAACTTGCATTATTTAATCTATTTGCATAGTTTTTCCTCCTCTGTTTTGCAAGTCAACAAGCTAGTTGGCCTGGACAATGTGTAATCAACACATACGCAAACATCATTGTTCAATTTTCCTGCTTCTCTAGTCATCCAGGATAACAGAACAATATGTTACATCAAAGGTCAACTTACAAGTCAATATTATACAAACCAAAGTCTGTGTTTTCTTGACCAACCAGAAAGAAACACATACTTTCAAAAGTCAAGATATAAATAACAGTCAATGACTCCTGGCTTACTGAAAATAGACATCTGGTTAATTAAGATAAAATACTGTGTTGTCACAGGTACTGAGCAGAGCAGATGTGAATTCAGCAATGGGATAAGAATAAGCTCTTAGTAGAAAGCAGGAGCGGACTCTCCTCTCACTCATGGAAGACATTATGCAGCAGTACTGATCAGTGCAGATTCAGGTCTTAGATGAGATTAAACACTTACTAGAAAGCAGCAGCAGGATCTGACTCTCTACTTCTCTCACTCCGATCTTTCTCTTTCTACCATGGACTTCAAATGGCAGCTATAAACAAAGTAGTCAGTTGTGGACGGCACAAGGAAAAATAGCCAGATGAAGCATTAAGTGCCACAAAAACAGACGGAAGCCATGGGGCGCGGACACAACCAATTACTCCATTTTCATCCAAAGATCCTCGTTTTGTTACTATGCAGTCGACCGGTAATAGTTAATACAGACGACAGACTCTGAAGGAGGTCAACTGTGCAATATCCATTTTTTTATCCCTTTCTTCAAAACGCTTTATGAATCCTTCTGCCATGCCGCCGAGTCTCAACTTGGAGATTACCCATTGTATCCAGACATTGAAACCGCGGGGACCGCGGATACATCCGACTCTTAGCACAATGAGATTCACGCTGTTGTGTCTCGGAATTAGCGAATGTCGTTTTCATCCATCCAGTCATCCGATAGAAGGATTATCATCATCGGAATGCTGTAATTAGCATGTAAAGTATCCGCGGACTCTAATCACTGTCTGCTAATCTGAGGATTCAATACCGCGCACAAACTTTAATTCATCTTGTGACGCTGGAACAATGCGGTGAATCAACAGGTTAAATTAACAAGTGGGGGGGGGGGGGGCGGCCAATTTTCTTTGCCCTTAACCACTTCCTCCCCGGTGCGATACCGCAAATTGGCAAATTTCATGTTATGATGGATGGGTTTTCGAAGATGTGCACCACCGATCCGTTAATTGTCGACAGGTCAACAGGACTTCTGGAAACTGCTGAGTACAGGAGCTATCAGTATGTTCATTGTCTATGGACAATGCGACACCCTTGCCGATCGGTTGTTCCCGGTGTCGGCCGGAACTGCTCATTTGCGGAGCTGCACAGCGCACCTCCGTCAACTGTATAGTGGCCGCGGCCGGGTACTGCACATCCGCCAACTATTCAAATCAACAGGGGGTGGATGTGCAGTACGCGGCCATTATTCCATCCACGGAGCTGTGTTGCGCAGCTCTACAATGGAGCAGTTCTGGCCGATTCCGACACTGGGAAGATCTGATCGGGGATGTTGAATGTTGCACCCCCACCGATCAGACATCAATGACCTATCCTAAGTCCCGGATAAACTCTATAATTTAAAGGGATTTTCTACTTTAAGGAAAGTGGACCCAAAATGTTCTGATATACCTAAAATAACAAACAGACAGGTACTCATCCTCCCCAGGTCCAGCCCTGACTCACCACTGCTCTCCGAGCTTTGGTTGCAGCAGTGATGAGTTCCGCCGTTGTGACGTCACTGCTGTAGACCAGACACTGTACAGCGGCAGGGAGTCAGGATTGGACCTGGGAAGGGTGAGAACTAGTGATGAGCGAATATACTCGTTGCTCGGGTGATCTCCGAGTATTTGTTAGTGTTCGGAGATTTAGTTTTCATCGCCTCAGCTGAATGATTTACAGCTACTAGCCAGGCTGAGTACATGTGGGGGTTGTCTGGTTGCTAGGGAACCCTCACATGTAATCAAGCTGGCTAGTAGCTGTAAATCATTCAGCTGCCGAGATGAAAACTAAATATCCGAACACTTACAAATACTTGGAGACCACCCGAGCGTGCGTGGGAAAACCCGAGCAACAAGTATATTCGCTCATCACTGGTGAGAACCTGCCCTGTTTGTTATTTTCGGGAATATAAGAGCATTTTCGGTCCACTTTCCCTAAAGTGGAAAACTCCTTTAAAAATGTTAATATATTAACACTATATTATAATGTATTTTTAATAAAATAATAATATTTTATTATGTTTAGTTAATATACTGTACGTAGTTCTAAAAATCAAATGCAAAGCAAAAACTAAACTAAAATGTTTGTTGGATGATATTCGTCATCCCTTTGTGCCCACAGATTGACACCAATTTATTTTTTGAATTATTAGTTTTGCCCCGTGAATAAGGCAGCAGATTTAGCGGAAAATCCTACTGGCTTCTCGTTTACTCAGTTGTAAGAAAACCGTGAAATAATTTCATGTGCAAATTGAAGTCACGGTGGAAAAGTCTCCAGGCCCGGAGGAAAAGTTATCAGTTCCCTCCACACTATAACCAAGAAATGACATTTTTTTTTAGAATTCCTTCCTGGACTCCTATATAAGATTGTGTCCTGAAGTTTAGGAAAACTGAGAAATAATAGTTGATGGATTATAAAGGTGTAATTCGATTTTTTTTTTTGCTTCTCTTATTTCTATTTATATGTGTGAAAAAGTAAATATGGAGTGAAAGAACCAATCATCTCAAAATGAAATTAATGTTAAAAAATAAATGATAAAGTAACAAAAGAAAAAAAACCCAGAATAAAAATAGGACCCTGCTGTACTGGACATTATAATGCAAAGATGTGAACAAGAAAGTCTCCTGTATCTGTATCTCTAGGTGTCAGTCAGTGCCCAAAAATTACATGTACGGCACTGGGCAAGCGTTTTAGGCAGGAGGGGAAAATGCTGCAAAGTAAGAATCTTCCATAAAATAGCAGTGATAATATTTTATTTTTATCCATTAACGGTAAGAAGAGAAATGTAAATCTCATCTGTATCTGGTGACCAGCCGTCACCTCCATCATCAGTATCTGGTGACCGGCCGTCACCTCCATCATCAGTATCTGGTGACCACTCATCACCTCCATCATCAGTATCTGGTGACCGGCCGTCACCTCCATCATCAGTATCTGGTGACCGGCCGTCACCTCCATCATCAGTATCTGGTGACCGGCCGTCACCTCCATCATCAGTATCTGGTGACCGGCCGTCACCTCCATCATCAGTATCTGGTGACCACTCATCACCTCCATCATCAGTATCTGGTGACCGGCCGTCACCTCCATCATCAGTATCTGGTGACCGGCCGTCACCTCCATCATCAGTATCTGGTGATCACCCATCACCTCCATCATCAGTATCTGGTGATCACCCATCACCTCCATCATCAGTATCTGGTGACCGGCCGTCACCTCCATCATCAGTATCTGGTTACCGCCTGTCGCCTCCATCATCAGTATCTGGTGACCGTCCATCACCTCCATCATCAGTATCTGATGATCGCACGTCACCTCCATCATCAGTATCTGGTGACCGCCTGTCTCCTCCATCATCAGTATCTGATGATCGCACGTCACCTCCATCATCAGTATCTGGTGACCACCCGTCACCTCCATCATCAGTATCTGGTGACCGCCCGTCACCTCCATCATCAGTATCTGGTTACCGCCTGTCGCCTCCATCATCAGTATCTGGTGATCAGCCGTCACCTCCATCATCAGTATCTGGTTACCGCCCGTCACCTCCATCATCAGTATCTGGTGACCGGCCGTCACTTCCATCATCAGTATCTGGTGACCGGCCGTCACTTCCATCATCAGTATCTGGTTACCGCCCGTCACCTCCATCATCAGTATCTGGTGACCGGCCATCACTTCCATCATCAGTATCTGGTGACCGGCCGTCTCCTCCATCATCAGTATCTGGTGACCGCCTGTCGCCTCCATCATCAGTATCTGGTGACCACCCGTCACCTCCATCATCAGTATCTGGTTACCGCCCGTCACCTCCATCATCAGTATCTGGTGACCGGCCGTCACTTCCATCATCAGTATCTGGTGACCGGCCGTCACCTCCATCATCAGTATCTGGTGACCGCCTGTCGCCTCCATCATCAGTATCTGGTGACCACCCGTCACCTCCATCATCAGTATCTGGTGACCGCCCGTCACCTCCATCATCAGTATCTGGTTACCGCCTGTCGCCTCCATCATCAGTATCTGGTGACCACCCGTCACCTCCATCATCAGTATCTGGTGACCGCCCGTCACCTCCATCATCAGTATCTGGTGACCGCCCGTCACCTCCATCATCAGTATCTGGTGACCTGCCGTCACTTCCATCATCAGTATCTGGTGACCGGCCGTCACTTCCATCATCAGTATCTGGTTACCGCCTGTCGCCTCCATCATCAGTATCTGGTGACCGGCCGTCACCTCCATCATCAGTATCTGGTTACCGCCTGTCGCCTCCATCATCAGTATCTGGTGACCACTCGTCACCTCCATCATCAGTATCTGGTGACTGCCCGTCACCTCCATCATCAGTATCTGGTTACCGCCTGTCGCCTCCATCATCAGTATCTGGTGACCGGCGGTCGCCTCCATCATCAGTATCTGGTGATCGCCCGTCACCTCCATCATCAGTATCTGGTTACCGCCTGTCGCCTCCATCATCAGTATCTGGTGACCGCCCGTCACCTCCATCATCAGTATCTGGTTACCGCCTGTCACCTCCATCATCAGTATCTGGTGACCGCCCGTCACCTCCATCATCAGTATCTGGTTACCGCCTGTCGCCTCCATCATCAGTATCTGGTGACCACCCGTCACCTCCATCATCAGTATCTGGTGACCGCCCGTCACCTCCATCATCAGTATCTGGTTACCGCCCGTCACCTCCATCATCAGTATCTGGTGACCTGCCGTCACTTCCATCATCAGTATCTGGTGACCGGCCGTCACTTCCATCATCAGTATCTGGTTACCGCCTGTCGCCTCCATCATCAGTATCTGGTGACCACCCGTCACCTCCATCATCAGTATCTGGTGACTGCCCGTCACCTCCATCATCAGTATCTGGTTACCGCCTGTCGCCTCCATCATCAGTATCTGGTGACCGGCGGTCGCCTCCATCATCAGTATCTGGTGACCGCCCGTCACCTCCATCATCAGTATCTGGTTACCGCCTGTCGCCTCCATCATCAGTATCTGGTGACCGCCCGTCACCTCCATCATCAGTATCTGGTTACCGCCTGTCGCCTCCATCATCAGTATCTGGTGACCGCCCGTCACCTCCATCATCAGTATCTGGTTACCGCCTGTCGCCTCCATCATCAGTATCTGGTGACCGGCCATTGGTTGCCTCCATCATCAGTATCTGGTGATCATCTGTCACCTCTATCATCAGTATCTGGTGACCAGCCTTTGCCTCCATCATCAGTATCTGGTTACTGCCCGTCACCTCCATCATCAGTATCTGGTGACCGGCCGTCGCCTCCATCATCAGTATCTGGTGACCATCTGTCACCTCCATCATCAGTATCTGGTGACCATCTTTCACCTCCATCATCAGTATCTGGTGACCGCCCGTCGCCTCCATCATCAGTATCTGGTGACCATCTTTCACCTCCATCATTAGTATCTGGTGACCGGCCGTTGCACCGTTGCCTCCATCATCAGTATCTGGTGACTGGCCGTTGCCTCCATCATCAATATCTGGTGACCACCTGTCGCCTCCATCATCAGTATCTGGTGACCTTCCGTTGCCTCCATCATCAGTATCTGGTGACCGGCCATCGCCTCCATCATCAGTATCTGGTGACCTCCCGTTGCCTCCATTATCAGAATCTGGTGTCCTCCCATTGCCTCCATCATCAGTATCTGGTGACTGGCCGTTGCCTCCATCATCAGTATCTGGTGATCGCCCGTCGCCTCCATCATCAATATCTGGTGACCTCTCGTTGCCTCCATCATCAGTATCTGGTGACCGGCCATCGCCTCCATCATCAGTATCTGGTGACCTCCCGTTGCCTGCATTATCAGAATCTGGTGTCCTCCCATTGCCTCCATCATCAGTATCTGGTGACCTCCCGTTGCCTCCATTATCAGAATCTGGAGACCTCCCGTTGCCTCCATCACTGCTTCTCAGTCACTTGTACTCGTACATAGTTTATGAAGGATCTCAGCAGGAGATTGTTCCAAACATCTTGAAGACCTGACTCCAGATCTTCTGTGTATGAGGCTTGTGCGGATCCTTCCGTCTCTTCATGTGACCCCAGACAGGCTGGATGATGTGATATCAGGACTCTGTTGGGCTGATCATCACCCCCAGGACGCCGCGTTCTTAACTACATTGGCTGGATGTTGGGAGTCGTCCGACTGCAGAATAAATTTGGAGCCGATCTTGATGGCATTACGGTATTACATAATTCCGCAGAAGTTGATGCCACACGATATCGATCTCAATGACTGGCTGGTTACAGTGGTGTGGTGATGTCACCTCTGTAGCGAATCAAAGCTCTCAGTGTCTAGAGCAGCGACGCGCGCTGTGGATGTAATGACACCGCTTTAGTCACAACACCAAGCCCACAGCAGCAGAGGGAAACTGGACCTAAGGAGCGGACATCCTCTTTAATTTATCAATTGGGTTTCTTTATGGCACAGTGTCAAACATATGTCCAATAACACTATATCCGATATGCAAAGAATATTTTCTCTGAAGTGCCACAGCGTCTCCAATTCAAACATACACGGCTGTAATAATAGAGCCAGTGTCGGAATCATGCCAGCATTAATCTCCAGTCAGGATCCCTTTAAAAGACTTCACACTTGAGTATAATTCAGGGTCATGGGTTTCATGTTTTTTACAATTTTTTTCTGCTCCTTAGACCAGAATATCAGACTGCAATAAAATGAGTTTCCTCTACCGCATCCGAATGGGGGTAAGATAGGAAACCCTGGAGCTTGGCATACTGCCTTGGTGTGATTTCACTGGAACAGTTTTGTTTGTCATTATACCGATAATAGGGGTCTCTGGGTGTCACTACTGTGAGTGTGGCTGGAGCTGGATGTGGCTCGTGATACTCTCTCAGATGGATGTGACTCTCGACCCTTTCTCAGAGCTGGATGTCGCTAGCGACCCTCTCTCAGAGATGAATGTGAATCTCGACCATCTCTCAGAGCTGGATTTTGCTCTTGGCCCTCTCTCAGAGCTGGATGTGGCTCTTGACCCTCTCTCAGTGCTGGATGACGCTAGCGACCCTCTCTCACAGATGGATGTGACTCTCGACTTTCTCTCAGGGCTGGATGTGACCCTTGACCCTCTCTCGGTGCTGGATGTGGCTCGCGACCCTCTCTCAGAACTGGATGTGGCTCTCGATCCTTTCTCAGAGCTGGATGTGGCTCGCGACCCTCTCTCAGAGCTGGATGTGGCTCTCAACCCTCTCTTGGAGCTGGATGAGGCTCTCAACCCTCTCTTGGAGCTGGATGTGGCTCTCAACCCTCTCTCAGTGCTGGATGTATCTCTCTATCCTTTCTCAGAGCTGGATGTGGCTCTCAACCCTCTCTCAGTGCTGGATGTATCTCTCTATCCTTTCTCAGAGCTGGATGTGGCTCTCAACCCTCTCTCAGTGCTGGATGTATCTCTCTATCCTTTCTCAGAGCTGGATGTGGCTCTCAACCCTCTCTCAGTGCTGGATGTATCTCTCTATCCTTTCTCAGAGCTGGATGTGGCTCTCTACCTTATCTCAGAGCTGGATATGGCTCATAACCCTCTGTTAGATCTAGATGTGGTTTGCTGGATGTGGCTCACAACCGTCTTTCAGAGCTAGATGTGGCTCTCGACCCTCTCTCAGTGCTGGATGTGGCTCTCAACCTTCTTTCAGAGGTAGATGTGGCTCTTGACCCTCTCAGTGTTGGATGTGGCTCGCGACCATCTCTCAGAGCTGGATGTTGCTCTCAGCCCTCTCTCAGAGCTGGATGCGGCTCACAACTGTCTCTCAGTGTTGGATGTGGCTCGCAGCCGTCTCTCAGAGCTGGATGTGGCTCTAGACCCTCTCAGTGCAGGATGTAGCTCTAGACCCTCTCTCAATGCTGGATGTGGCTCTAGACCCTCTCAGTGCAGGATGTGGCTCTAGACCCTCTCAGAGCTGGATGTAGCTCTAGACCCTCTCTCAATGCTGGATGTGGCTCTAGACCCTCTCAGTGCAGGATGTGGCTCTAGACCCTCTCAGTGCAGGATGTGGCTCTAGACCCTCTCTTGGAGCTGGATGTGGCTCTCGACCCTCTCTCAGTGCTGGATGTAGCTCTCGACCCTCTCTCAGTGCTGGATGTGGCTCTAGACCCTCTCTCAGTGCTGGATGTGGCTCTAGACCCTCTCTTGGAGCTGGATGTGGCTCTCGACCCTCTCTCAGTGCTGGATGTGGCTCTAGACCCTCTCTTGGAGCTGGATGTGGCTCTAGACCCTCTCTCAGAGCTGGATGTGGCTCTCGACCCTTTCAGTGCTGGATGTGGCTCTAGACCCTCTCTCATAGCTGGATGTGGCTCTAGACTCTCAGTGCTGGATGTGGCTCTAGACCCTATCTCAGTGCTGGATGTGGCTCTCGACCCTCTCTCAGTGCTGGATGTGGCTCTAGACCCTCTCTCATAGCTGGATGTGGCTCTAGACTCTCAGTGCTGGATGTGGCTCTAGACCCTCTCTCATAGCTGGATGTGGCTCTCGACCCTCTCTCAATGCTGGATGTGGCTCTAGACCCTCTCAGTGCAGGATGTAGCTCTAGACCCTCTCTCAGAGCTGGATGTAGCTCTAGACCCTCTCTCAGCTGGATGTAGCTCTCGACCCTCTCTCAATGCTGGATGTGGCTCCAGACCCTCTCAGTGCAGGATGTGGCTCTAGACCCTCTCTCGGAGCTGGATGTAGCTCTAGACCCTCTCTCGGTGCAGGATGTGGCTCTAGACCCTCTCTCAGTGCTGGATGTGGCTCTAGACCCTCTCTTGGAGCTGGATGTAGCTCTAGACCCTCTCTCAGAGCTGGATGTGGCTCTAGACCCTCTCTCAGTGCTGGATGTGGCTCTAGACCCTCTCTTGGAGCTGGATGTAGCTCTAGACCCTCTCTCAGAGCTGGATGTGGCTCTAGACCCTCTCAGTGCTGGATGTGGCTCTAGACCCTCTCTTGGAGCTGGATGTAGCTCTAGACCCTCTCTCAGAGCTGGATGTGGCTCTAGACCCTCTCTCAGAGCTGGATGTAGCTCTAGACCCTCTCTCAGAGCTGGATGTAGCTCTCGACCCTCTCTCAATGCTGGATGTGGCTCTAGACCCTCTCAGTGCAGGATGTGGCTCTAGACCCTCTCTCGGAGCTGGATGTAGCTCTAGACCCTCTCTCAGAGCTGGATGTGGCTCTAGACCTTCTCTCAGAGCTGGATGTGGCTCACGACCCTCTCTCATAGCAGGATGTGGCTCTAGACCTTCTCTCAGAGCTGGATGTGGCTCTAGACCCTCTCTCATAGCTGGATGTGGCTCTTGAGGTCAAAAAGGTTGGGGACCTCTTCTCTACCGTATTTCAGACTTCAGTCCGCAGGTCTGTAGCGATCGGCTTTGTATGGATAGCTGCATTAAGGAAGGATATTGACAAGGAAATTTAGTTGCATTTCGCTACCTTTTCCCAGTGCAGCAGAGAACTCATTAGCTGACGATCGACTGTGCACATTAATGGGCGACCTGAAAGTGAATTATTGTAAATGTGATTTCGCGCGGAAAGTTCCAGGATAATTGAAAACTATAGAACGCAGCAGAAACAAACTTAATAGTAAAAGTGCATTTATTGCTAGAATAACTCCCTAAAAACACTGCGAGAAAAGATTCCACCATAAGCAATAGTGCCAGCAGAGTGCCCCCAAAAACGGATATTAGAAGTGTCTCTTTAACCCCTTCACGACGGAGTTAATTTCCATCTTTGCATCTTCGTTTTTTCCTTCCCTCATCATTTTTGTGATTAATTGTACTTTTGAATGACACTATTCATTTTACCACATACTGTGCTGGAAAATGGGAACAAAATCACAAGTGGGGAGAAAATTGTGAAAAACCCCCCCCCCACAATTCTGACATTGTTTTTTGGAACAGTTTTTATGAGGCACGTTTTGTGGTAAAAAAAGGACCTACAATATGATTCTGGCGATACCAAACAAGTCCATTTTTTTAAATCATTTTAGTGGTGAAAATAAAATCAGAAATTTGCAAAAAAAATTATTTTGTGTCGGCTTTTTCTGAGACCCGTAACGTTTTTTATTTTTCAGTCGATAGGACTGTGTGACGGAACAAGATGACATTTTTATGGATACCATTTGGGGATAGACTTGGCGTTTTGATCGCTCGTTGCAGCAGTTTTTATGGAGTGATGTTTAACGAGCGGGTTAATTATTTTTAGATTTTGATAGATCGGACTTTTCTGATTTTTTTTTTAATTATATTTATTTTAAATGGGCGGAAAAAGGGGGGGGGGGGTGATTTGAACTTTCACCTCCAGGAACCCATCGGTGACCCACGGTCACGTCACGGGCGTGCCGATGTGCGCGTTGAATGATGATGCATTGTATGCGGATGCGTCTCCGTGCGTCGTTTTGACGTGCCCACCGAATGCAACATGTCACTTTAAAAAAACCAAATACTGCATATAGGATTTCTCCATTAGACCAGTATATGGGCACCATATAGCGGTTTTATAAATCCTTAAAATTACATAATCTGGAAAAAAGCGTTAGCGATGATCAGTGTTTTTTTTATTACTATTATAAATAGGAAATGAATAATTGTATGGAAATTTAATGGATTTATAAAACTTAATATAAATAAAAAAAAACAAAAAAAACAATGAAGGCGAGTGATTAACTGAGCTGGTAATGTTCTGCCCTGCGGTGACTGTCAGCGTTACAATACAAGGTCTGTATGCGGTGGGCGGACAGGAGAAAGACTCATTATGTTAGAGAGGCTTGACGTCGGCTTCCATTTTTTTTTCCCGCATTTCTTTTTTTTTATTCATTAAGCAGCAGTAACTCGGAGGCTCGTTCCGTGCAGAGCGGCATAAATACACGCACGACTTCTGTAGGAATTCGCCAATTATTAACTTAGTATCGATTTCATTTTCATTTGTTCTGCTCTATTTATGTAACAATCCATCTTTCGCTCACCGAGAACCCGAGACACAAAGTTTCCTTCCCTCTAATCTTCCTGACAATTTATTTGGCTCAAATTGGTCCATTCTGCAGGAGTCCTTCTAGCAAATGGAAGAAAACGCTAAAGAACAAAGGTATTAATTAGAGTCCGGAGTGAGACTGTTTTTATTTTTACATTAAGGGCCTAATTTAGTAAAATAAAAAAAATAAATTAAAGGGACATGAAATATAGAAAACCCACAAAGATCACATAAAATATTCAGAAACCTCCTTCCAGTCATTTTCTCCGCTCCTCCTTCCATATGTCTAATCAAAGCTCTCACTTTCTGTACCTCCCCCACGTCTCTGTCTGCATTGTGAACCTGGCACGTTGAGCTTTCGCTTCATGTGTGCATGAAATGTAGAAAATGCATAAATATCATAAAAAATGTCTGGAAATTTTCTCCAAGCCATTTTCTCCCCTCCTCCTCACAAGTGTTAAGTCAAACCTCTCTCTTTCTGTAAGACAACTAACTGTGAGAGGGGAGGAGGGGGCTGCAGCTGCAGTTTCTCGCTTTGTGCCTGCTGGCTGTGAGAGGGGAGGAAGGGGCTGAGACTGCAGTTTCTTTATTTGTGTCTGTGATTGCCAGCTGTGATAGGGGAAGAGGGGGCTGCACTGCAGTTTCTTTCTTTGTGACTGTGACTGCTGGCTGTCAGAGGGGAAGAGGGGGCTGCAGCTGCAGTTCCTTTGTGTCTGTGATTGTTGGTTGTGAGAGAAGAGGAGGGGGCTGCAGCTGCAGTTTCTTTATTTGTGCATGTGACAGCCGGCTGCGAGAAGGGAGGAGGGGGTTGAAGATGCAGTTTCTTTCTTTGTGACTGTTGGCTGTCAGAGGGGAGGAGGGGGCTGAGGCTGCAGTTTCTTTCTTTGTGTCTGTGACTGCTGGCTGTGAGAGGAGGGGGCTGAGGCTGCAGTTTCTTTGTGTCTGTGACAGTCAGCTGTGAGAGGGGAAGAGGGGGCTGCAGCTGCAGTTTCTTTGTGTCTGTGAGCTGTGAGAGGGGAGGAGGGGGTTGCAGCTGCAGTTTTTTTCTTTGTGTCTGTGACTGCTGGCTGTGAGAGGAGGGGAGGAGGGGGCTGAGGCTGCAGTTTCTTTCTTTGTGTCCATGACTGTCAGCTGTGAGAGGGGAAGAGGGGGCTGCACTGCAGTTTCTTTGTGTCTGTGACTGTCGGCTGTGAGAGGGGAGGAGGGGGTTGCAGCTGCAGTTTCTTTCTTTGTGTCTGTGACTGCCAGCTGTGAGAGGGTAGGAGGGGGTTGAAGCTGCAGTTTCTTTCTTTGTGTCTGTGACTTCCATCTGTGAAAGGGAAGGAGATGGTTGAAGCTGCAGTTTATTTATTTGTGCTTGTGACTGCTGGCTGTGAGAGGGGAGGTGGGGCTGCAGTTGCAGTTTTGCTATGTCTGTGGTTGCGGGCTGTGAGAAGTGAGCTGGAGATTCAGCCTCTTTGTGTCTGTGACTGCCGGCTGTGAGAGGGATGAAGGGCTGCAGCTGAGGTTTCTTTCACTTTATCTGTGACTGCCGGCTGTGAGAGGGATGAAGGGCTGCAGCTGAGGTTTCTTTCACTTTATCTGCGACTGCTGGCTGTGAGAGGGGAGGAGAGAGCTGAAGTGGAAATACATCGATGCACAGAACGAGCATAAGGAAGGTTGGAAACTTTTGGCGGCCTTAGAAGGCCTAAGTGAGAATGAAAACAAGTTATATAATGGTAATATAATACATATGGCATAGATGTTGAAATGTACCGTGGAGAACATGGAGTACTAGCGTTACCTTTCTCCTCCACAGTCACAGATTGCCTTGCTCCTTATATTGAAGATGCTGATGTTTTCAACAAGACCTACAAGACCGGAGACAAATTGGTGATGAGCTGTCGAGAAGGCTTCCAGACTCGCTATCCTGACTTTGACAATATGGCTTCAATTTGTCAAGATGACGGAACGTGGGAAAATCTTCCTCTGTGTCAAGGTGCGGTAATGTACCCTCTGGTGTTACCCGAATGGTGGCTTCACACAGTGGTAATTGCGATATTGAGCTGAATTACTTATCCTACAAGTGACACTATTAGATATTCGCCCATATAGGAGAGCAAACTAGAGTTGAGCGAATCTGTCAGAATTTGTTTTGGTAAGATTTGCTCACATTGACCAGCATACTTTATTTAATCCAAATAAAATCTGAGCCAAATTGAAAATGCCCTTAAAAAAGACATTTATTATTCTCTACGGTCTGTCCAGATCACAAAGCGTCATAGACGGAGGGGAAGAAAGACGTTAAAAATAATGAAAGGTTATAGTCATTTGTCCTAATTCCACCACTCGACTTGTCCTGCATCCGCAGCTCCTCCCCGGTCCGGTCCAGATCCTCCAGCATGGACCGGGCCTCACAGCGACACCAGGGATGCGATGCCTGTCAGTTATGTGTGTCGCTCCATGGGGTCCAGTAGGGCGCGAGGTTCGTCATTGATGATGAGTGTTGCGTCCTTGACGACATGAGGTCAAGTCAACGCCAGAAGATTCTGATTAAGGAACAAACAGAGGCAGCAGTGGACTGGACAGAGAGCGCCATTCAGTATCATTTTTTATTATTTTTAACCCCTTACCAGCACTATGGAGAATAAAAAAAAATGGTGACCAGCTGGCCTTCATTTTTCATGATTTGTGCAAATCGAATACCCCTAAAATTTTCACTGTAGTTAATCCACATTTATTTTAGCAATTCCTAACATATTTATTAGTTACAAATCAATTCACTGATCGCTACTGGAGACACAAGTTTATGGGTGCACATAGTTAACAGAAGGCCCCTGTCCACAGATATGTGGTCCTCTTGATTTTTCACTGATATGGGCTCTTCTTTTTAAGGATAAGTGAATTTAAAGGTTAGACACATGATGGCACATATCTTAATGAACGGCAAAACTTACCGTTGGAAATTATTTTAAATTACAAAAACATGAATCCCTGTATACACCATTAGGGAGGTTTAATACATGCAAGTTTCTCCAGCTTCCAGTTCCACTGCATAAATTTATAGGTAGTGAGCTCCCTCTAGTGGCTTCTGTATAAATCTGCATGTAGTGAGCTCCATCTAGTGGTGGCTGTATAAATCTGTATCTAGTGAGCTCCCGTTAGTACCTGCTGTATAATTTTGTATGTAGTGAGCTCCCTCTAGTGGTGGCTATGTAAATCTGTATCTAGTGAACTCTTTTATTATAAAAATACAAAACTTACAATAAACAGCAAAAATCAAAACCCCAGCAAAAGCAACTGTCCGAGTCCAACATTATCCCCCCAGTCCAAAGCAAAGTCCGAGTCCAGCATCACTGCCCCCAGTCAAAGCAACCCCGCAAAAGAAAACAAACTGCCTTCTTCTTTCTCAGAGAAGCTTCCTCCATCTTTCTTTCTTGTTGTTTTCTGTCCTTTACTTGTCTTTTCACTTTATGATTCTCCAGATCTCCTCCTCCCCAGGTTACATCACCCAAGGAGAGAAGAAACATTTTATTAATACACGCGCACATACACACTTCATAGCAAACCTAACAAAGAAAACTCTGGTCCATCGCCCAAAAAGAAACACTATAGCCACCTGGCTTAAACACATCTATCTAAAACACACAATTTTTTTTTTTTTTTAATTTTATAATTTTTTTTTTTTTTTCCTTTTTACACAGCAAATACAACCATAAACAACCTACCACCAAACCCCTCCCTCCCACCACAAAAAAACACCCACACAATACAAAAATAACCTCACCAAGGAACTCATAACCTCTTGCTTACAAGACAGGTGCATTAACCCTTACAATACACTGCTACATTACTCTATATATACACAACACTTACCCAGAGCCAGGATTGGTGCCTGTAAGCCCTATATCAGTAATTCACTTCTGCAAAACAAAAATCTGATCGTGAAAAGCCCCAGCCCGCCACCGGGAAACCGGAGATGACAGGCTTCTACCCTAGCAATCCTTACTCTACCAGCCGACCCTACCTGTCTAGACATCTGCCCCTATTTATCTACCTACCTTTCCCTGTCTCTCCCTGCCTGACCCTACTACCCTACCTAACTCACCGCGTGCCTACCTAACTGTCCCTGGGCTGTCCCTGTCCTGTCCCTAACTATCTACCTGTCCCTACTGAGGCTATCTACCTGTCCCTATCACTTACCTGCTTATCTAAGCCCTAGGTACATTAAATGAGAACCCTCTCCAGAGAAGAGAGGCCCTCGCTGCACCTAGCCTGTCATACTCCAGAGAGCGCACCTTCACCAGGGCACCCAGAATGTTCCTAACAACCTCGTCCCGGGGGAGGATTTTCTGCTGAGTTGACACTAAGCACCGTGCGTTCCACGTGTAAAACCTGACGACTAAACTGACTAGAAATAAAGTGCCCCGATCTCGGCCACCCAGGGATCCGAATGCCCCATACGCCCACTCCGCATAGGAAAGGTGTGCCAGCCGAGGCCAGCCTATGGAAGCACCTACCCTGTTGTAGACCCCTGTATTAAAAGGACACTGAAGGAGGAAGTGCTCCATGCTTTCCAGCGTGTCGCAACACCCCTCACGGGGACAACCCCGATCATCGGAGTTCCTACACTTCAGGTTGTCCCTTACGTACAGTTTCCCATGGAAGCAGCGCCAAGCCAAGTCCCAAAACTTCAAGGGGACCCGTGTAGAATTCAATAACCTCAGCCCACCCTCCAGATCCCGACTTGGGCAATCTTTGAGCACCAGAGGCTTCTGGAAATGGGTCAACAGAACCCTCCTGTCAAGGAATTTCCTCGACATGGTCCTGATCTCCCACATTCCCAGACCCCACCGGCGGATCACCTTCAGAACCGGGGTAGCGTAAGCCGGGAGATGCCCGTGCGGTGTGCGCAGGTCCTTCACTTGCCCTCCTGTCTCCCATTCCTGGAAGAAGGGCCGAAGCCATCCCCTGCAGGAGAATACCCACGGAGGAGCCCTCTCTGACCAGAGGTTGGCGATGTTAGTCTTGACAAAAGTGTTTATTAGAAACACCACTGGGTTGACCATACCCAACCCTCCTAGTCTCCTTGTGCGATATGTGACCTCCCGCTTGACTAGGTTCAGCCTATTTCCCCATAACATCTGGAAAAACAGGCTGTAGACCCGTGTCCAGAGCGGCTCTGGCAACATGCAGACGCTGCCCAGGTATATTAACAAGGGTAGCAAAAAACCCTTAACCAGGCTAACCCTTTCCCTCAGGGTCAAAGACCAACCCTTCCATTGGTCCACCTTCTGGGCGGCGATCTTAAGTCTGCCCTCCCAATTTTGCTGGGGGTAGTCCCCAGGGCCAAATTCGATGCCTAGGATTTTTGCCAATGCCTGGGGCTCTGGAAGAGTGTCCGGGAGACCAAAACTAGGGTCTCCCCCTCCCAGCCAGAGACTCTCACACTTTTCCTGATTAATTCTGGACCCAGAAGCCTCCGAGTAGCGATCAACCTCAGACATGACCCACTCCGCCTCCTCACCCGAGGACACGAAAAGGGAGACGTCATCGGCATACGCTACCACCCTCAGAGTGGCTTCCGGGGCCACCTGGTCCATCCTGACTCCCGCCAACGGCCCACGCTCAATCCTCCTTAAAAGGGGATCTATCGCGAACACGTATAACAGCGGGCTCAATGGACAGCCCTGGCGGACCCCAGACCCAACCTCAAAAGGGCGGCCAGACCAACCATTCACGAGCGGGAAAGTCTCTGCCCCCGCGTACAAGATCTTTAGCCAATTTACAAACCCCCCAGGCAGACCGTACCTCAGAAGGACGGACCAGAGGTACTCGTGGTTAACCCGATCAAAAGCCTTCGCCTGGTCTAAGGACAGCAAGTACCCCTTCCAGTGACCTGCCCTGCCCTGCTCCACTGCCTCTCGGACACCGAGCACAGCACTAAACGTACTGCGGCCTGGAACAGAGCAGTGCTGGGCCCCCGAAAGGAGCCGGGGTGCAAACTTCACCAGCCGTTTGAACAGCACCTTTGCCAGAACCTTCCGGTCCGTATTGAGAAGCGCTATGGGACGCCAATTCTCAATACGGGACGGGTCCTTACCCTTTGACAGGATAATCAGGGCAGACTGCCTCATCGACTGGGAAAGAGCGCCCGAGGAGAGACACTCGTTAAACACCTCAGTCAATAGAGGGACCAAGGAGTCCCTAAAGGTCTTATAAAACTCGGATGTTAAGCCATCCGGACCTGGCGATTTCTTAGGCCGAAGCCCATCAATGGCCAGTCGCACTTCCTCTTCCCTGATTGGTTCTGTCAAAACGTGAAGCGAGGGGTCAGCCCCTGGCTCAGGGATGGCCTCGGCCAGGAAAGCCGACATCACGTTCCGATCCAGATCCCTCTTCCCCAAGAGGTGTGAGTAGAAAGATCTGATCACCTCCAGGATCCCTGATTTGGATCTTTTCAGGGAACCCGTATCGTCGACCAAACCTGTCACCACCTTACAACTCACTGACATCTTACAGTTTCTGTAGGGGTCAGGCGAGTGGTACCTCCCGAAATCCCTCTCAAAAACCAAAGATGTGTGCCTATCGTACTGACACCTCTTGAGTAAAGACTTCACTCTGGAGATCTCCTCACGGTCACCTCCAGCCGAGACGAGATGTTCGAGTTTCCTCCTCAGTTCCTGACAAAGGCGGTACCTGCTCAGGCTCCTGAGGCTCGAGAGCTGGCGGAAGAAACTCGCAACCCGATCTTTGAACATCTCCCACCACTCTGACTTATCGCTACAGAGATCCAAAAGCGGTACCTGGCTCTGAAGAAAGTCCTCAAAGGATTGTCTTATCTCTGCTTCTTCCAAGAGGGACGAATTCAGCTTCCATAGTCCCCTTCCCATCCGAGGGGTTTCTGAAACATTCAGAGAAAAAGAAATCAGACAGTGATCGGAGAACTCCACCTCAACAACGGACACTGCTGAAGAGATGGCTTCCTCCTTTAAAAAAAACCTGTCTATCCTAGACCTACAATTACCTCTATGAAAGGTGAAACCACAGTGACCTGGGGTGTGCCGGATGTGGACATCCACCAGGCGAGCGTCACTAGCTATGCTATTAAGAGTATTACTATCATAAGCCAACCGGTCAATGGAGCCTCCCCTATCACGAAGCCTTGTGACAGTGTTAAAGTCACCTCCAAAGACCACCTGCCGACTCGTAAAAAGATAGGGCTTAATCTTCAGGAAGAGACATTTACGGTCCCACTTTGACTGCGGACCATAGATGTTAATGAGCCGAAGCTCCTGTCCCCTCATGAAGACGTCTAAGACCAGGCACCTCCCCATTTCTACCTCGATAACTCTCCGGCATTCAACCGATGCAGTCTTAAAAAGGACTGCCACCCCGCTACACGGCTCGGCCGCAAGAGACCAGTACGAAGACCCGCACCTCCACTCGCTCTTCGCCTTGCGTATGGCCCCCATATCCGTAAGCCTGGTCTCCTGCAAAAACAAAATTTCAGCCTCAAATCGGGTGAGAAAATCAAAGGCCGTAAATCTAGCCGCATCAGACTTTATACTAGCGACATTAATGGTCGCTAGAGTCAACGGGGTGGGTGCCGCCATCATGAGTGATCGAGTGAGATGGCCTTTTTCTTCACCCCACCCTTTTTCTTAGCCCGCTCATCTCCGGATGATGAAGCCCCCCCTCTTCTTTTCAGAGAGACAGAGGTATCCATCCCTCCCACCTCTTTCTCATCTCCGGACCCAGGGTCGTCCCCACCTCCCGAGGAAGACACACCCCCCGGAGAAGGGACTCCCCCGCCTCCCAAAGGCCCTCCCGATGTTGCCTCCGGAACCTCACCCCCGACTCCCGTCTCAGCAGGATCGTCAAGGGCTTGGAACCGGTTGGAGAGAGGGATCAGAGGGGAGTTGGTGGGACCTTCCTTAGGCACCTTGGTCAGGGAAGAAGATTTTCCACCTTTTTTCTTCTTTTTTTTACTTTTGGCACTCTTGGCACTCTTGGTACCCTTGTCACCCATTTCTTTTGGCTGTTCCCCTCCATCCTCATCAAAACTTTCATATTGAGAGGCATCTGAGAGATCAGCCGCTTCCTCATTCTCCACCTGTCTGATCTCCTCATTCACCGCTTCCTCCCCCGGGGCCTCAGTGACATGGGCTGTCGCCTCGGAGGAGGGGGCAGCCATTACCCCAGTTTCCTGAGGCTCCTCCTGCCCCCTGCCCTCCTGACGCCTTGCCTGCCTCCGCTGGTAAGAGGGGCCCCTAGCCCTGCCATTCCTCATCGGCCCCTCAGCTCCTCCCCCGCTACCACCTCCAACCTCTGCAGAAGTTGCACCGCCAGGAACTTCCTCACGGCTCCCCTCCGCCCGGCTGGCCATGGCATTAGAGAAGGAACGAGGGCAGCGGCTGAACGGGTGACCTAGATCACCACACAGGTGACATCGAATGACACCACAGGATGCGGCGAGGTGACCTACCTCGCCACACAAGGCACATTTCTGCACCTTGCAGCCCGCGCTGAAGTGGCGAGGATCACCGCACCTGTGGCATACCTTCGGCTGCCCCTGGTAGAAGACCAGAATCCGATCCCTTCCCAGAAAAGCCGAGGAAGGGATGTGGGTGACAGTGCCCCCTGAACGCTTCAACTTTACCATGAAGGTCCAGCCCCCTGACCAGATACCAAAATCGTCCCGGTTCTTCTTCGGGACCTCCACAACCTCACCGTACCGACTCAACCAGGTCATTATGTCAACGCCAGAAAGAGACTCATTACATGTTAAAACGGTCACTTTCTTCGGCCCACTTTGGCGAAAAATTGCTTCCACGGCGAAACCTCGCCAGCCGGGCTCCTCTTTTACCAGCTCATAATTCGACCAAAAGAGCTCCAAGCCCTCCGGCCGAACAAAGCTGATATCAAAGGTGGAGGTCCCAAAAGGATGTATCAGAGCAAAGATGTCAATAGCCCTGAAGTCCATCTTCATGAGGAGCTTCACCACATTTGTCCTGGATGGACACGCTTCATCGCCCCTCCAGCGAAGAGGAACCACATTTCTCCTGGAGACCCCCTGCCCGGCTGTCGGGAGGGACCACACGGTCTCCCCCCCCCCCTTTTCTCTTGGAAGGCAGCTAGACCAAACTTATCTAGCCAGTAGGACAACGCCACCTCTCTTCCCTCTACATTGATCGTCTGCTCCCCTTTTTTGAGGGCCTCCAGGAAACGGCGGCGAAAAGCTTCATTCCCTGGGTCCGGAGATGAGGAAGACCCCTGTGGAACCCCAGCGGCAGCAGCCGCATAACTAATGGCTGCTGCAGGTGATGGGGACGATGGACCAGCCCCTATATTCCCTGAACCCTCAACCTCACAGTCAACCATCTCCACCTCACTTACCTCAGCCTCACCATTTTCACTAGAAGTCCCCACGCTGGCACCATTCACACCAACCATACCTCCAGCAGAAACTGCCCTTCCAACACCTGACCCTTCACCATTATCACATACACTAGTCACACCACTTGCACCACTTCCATTCTTATTTACATTTTTTTTTGCATTTTTTTTTCTGCTTTCTGCTGGGGTTGTTGCTATTTGCAGTGCAGCTGCCCCTTTAAGATCAATACTGCAGGGTTTAATTACCACACCCTGCTTTTCAGCAGAGCATGTGCTGGCAGCTGCAGACTGTTGCTCCAGCCTCTCCTGCAGACCATCTCCACGCTCCTGTGTGCACTTCACCGCCGGGTTCCCCACAGATACAGGTGACACACATGCAGAGGACCCCGGCGGTGCGACTTTCTTCGGCGAGGATGCCGTCCGGACCTGCATTACCGCAGCCATTACAGCTGCACCCGAGATGATAACCGGTGCCGGGGTCCCGGATTTTGACCCAGCATCGGATCTGCATGTGGGGGACCCCGACACCACAGCACACACCGCCGATGATGCGGCCCCGGCTGACAGCGCACCGCCAACACTGTGGGGAGCGGTGACCACCGGCAAGGTACCCACAGCCCCTACCCCCCGAGCGTCAGCGGGTGCAGCAGGCGCCAGGCCGTCCCCCGTTTCCACAGAGGATCGGGCCTGGACACCTCCACAGGTTTTATTACTGCCCGCCACAGGGCCACTCTCCAGACCATGCACACTGTCCGGCTTTGCAGCCGCATGCCCACTCTCGCCCCCTCTGCTACCGCCAGCAGAGACGGCGACCTGCGCCATATGACTTGTACTCTCCCCGCTCCCTCGCACCGGACCCACTGCAGGTCCCGGGCCGGGGTGGGTAGCGGGCTCCACACAGCGGGATCGGGGGGTCCCAGGAAGGGGGACAAACACCAACCTCTCCTCCGATGTTTTCTTCCTTTTTTTTCTTTTCTTTTTCCCCCTCCCGGTTGCCTCGTCCCCGCAGACCTCATCCCCAAACTTCAGGTGGGCATAATTTACTGGGGACTCTAGCTGACGGATCTGCTGCAAGACGAGGCAACCCCCACTGCTGCTGTTATCATCCACATCACCCCCATCATCCTCTGAAATACTATGGTCTGATGGGAGTGGGACCTGCACTGGATCTATCCCGCTGTGTGTGGCCTGGAGATCACTTACCAAGCCCCCAGGTGGGTACGGTGCCTCCTCCATCTCCTCATGGTCCACCTCCTCCACCTGGGTCGGACGCCGAGACCCCTCTGGCTCCTTTGCAGCAGCCATGTTGTGGAATCGGTCGTCATTCTCCAGCTTTTCCCGGAAGGGCCCGCTGTTGTTTAATATCGCCGCTCTCCGGGCTTCCATGCCCTCAATGCATATCCCCAGGCTGGATATCCTGGCTGTTAGGGCAGACTTCTCTGTGCGGGAGGCTCTGCTTGCAGCTTGCCTCACCTCCTTCATCTCCTCCCGGAGTCTCCTGAGGGTCTTCCCAGTCTCCTCATGCTCGCTGAGGTACGCATGGACGCGGGAGGCATAGCTGTCAACCGGCTCCCGTGTGGCCCTAGCGCCCCAATCCTTCGGCATCGGCGCCGCTGCACCTCTGCGAGTACTCCGCTCACCTCCGGGAGGAGACACCGCAGTGGCCCTCGCCTCAGCCTTAGGGGCTTTGCAGCCCTCCTGGGTCTTCCTGGGCTCCACCATGTTCTGGGCCTTGCCGGATCTGGTGACCCTCTTTGCCGGTAGCGATGAGCTCCCACCCCTCGCCGGCTTAGACCGAGGGGTGGGAGACGGGGACTCAGCCCCACAGTCCATCCACTACACCCCTCTCTTTCCTGGGTCAGAGAGGGGGGGATTCCTGGGTGAAAAACTGGTGACTCTCCTGGAGCACACAAACCAGCACCTTCCTCCACAGACTACAAGCTCCTAGTGGTGGCTGTATAGATCTGTATGTAGTGAGCTCCCCCTAGTGGCAGCTGCAGGGAGCAAGAACCTTTTATAATGGTGTAAGCTGTACGTAATTGGCCTGTGATCTCCACTAGGAGCCATAGTGGTGTATACATGCTGGCATTCACTAGAACCCAGGGGACACAGCACTACTGGGACCACGGTGGTCCCTTCTGAACATTTTCACTTGATGGAGCCTAAGTTGTAGATCTCTCAACATAACCAGGGGCCACATCCATGTTCCAGGGTCCATTTTTGGCACCAGTGTGCAGGATCCCATCAGTTAGTAAGTGATGGCTGCCAGATGATTGTTTCTGCTTTCTGGCCCTTTTCATATAGTTAGTTGGTTGCAGGATGGCTTCCACGTTGTTGCACCTTGAGGCTATGTTCCCATTCAGATGCACACATTGTAAATGTGCAGAGCTTTTGAAGACCAGCACTCTGCTTTCCTAATGCTCCTTCTACCTCTAGGAATTGACATGGGGTCACACCTCTTGCATCCCACCTAACAGATAATATGAAAAGGAATTTTATGAGAATAAAAACTGACAACTTTTTTTCCCACAAACAGCGCCTCTATGGTCCTTCGGCTGCCCCTGGTATTGCAGCTTAGTCCCAATAATCTGAATTGAGCTAAGCTGCAATACCAGAACTGGCCAGTACACAACAGTGGCACTGTTTTTGAAAAAAAAAAACAACAATCACATAAATAAATAGATAAATAAAACAAATCCTTTAAAGGGGTTATCCAACTGTTTTTCTAACTTAAATCAATGTGTTTGGGACCTTATAACATTGTTGCAGTTGGGTTTCATTACAAAATTGGCACCGTTTTGCTTTTACAGACTCTTTGTTTCCTTTGATGTTGTTTCCTTTGATTCTGATTTAAATAAAAGTGGACAACCCCTTTAAGTATTCTGCATGCGGGTCATAAATATGCAAATCACCACTGAGGAGCTAGAAAATGTCCTTGTTTTGACTTTCAATAAACTGCAATCCATCTAAAATGAAAACTGAAGTCACTTCTAAATAGTCTTGATTAAATATCTCCTACCGTTTTTGTGTGTCCAGCTCCAACACAGAGCTATGAGTCTCCACGGTTACAGACTACAAATAGACCCTTTGTGTAGTCTGATCCTGTTGTACAGAAAACGGGGGGAGATTTTTCAATCAAGACAATTTGCAAAGTTGTTTCTTTTTTTATTTTTCATGTGTTGGGTGTCAATACCCCCTTTATTAATAAAGGGATTTTACACCTTAAAAGGGGTTAATTGGGATTGTATGATTTTGTTTGTGTAATGCCTGCTGCAGCGCAGTAGCACACAACCTCCACCAGAGGGTGCGGGTGAAGGAAAATAGGTACACTCACAGAGAAACCACAGTGCAGCAGGCAGGAGCCACTAGGTGGCAGAAGAGTAGTCAGAAAAGCCGGGTCAGCGACAGAGAGGGAATGAAGTAACAGAGGTCACAGTAATACATGTGGTCAGAAACAAGCCAAAGAAGTCAAAGCCGGTCTGGGGCAGGAAAGCCAGAGACGGAAGACAATCAAACAGGTCAGGGGACAAGCCGAGTCAAATACCAAGAGGTCACAACACTGAGAGCAAGTACTACGACGAGCAAAGTCACAGGGAAAAACAGGAATGGGACCTAGGTAAACGGTCAGAGGACAAATCAGGGTATAACGGGGTCAGCTGCTTAAGCCAGAGACTGGAACTATAGCTGACACTGCTTGCAGGTAACAGCGGACTGAAATAGCCAGACAGCTCCCAAAATGAGGCAAGGAAGATTAACCCCCGCATGACCATCCCGCCGAGAGAATAATCAGAACCAAACCCCAGACTGGATCATGACAGTTAGACCATAGGATCAGTCCGTAGAGTCTCGGGATATATGCACACGGTGCAAGGCTCGGATGTCTTTTTCACTTATTTTGTGCGCTGCTGTAAGTCGTCCTGTCGATAAAGCAACGTGGTATTGAACACAGGAGATTCCGGTTTGTACAGGAGAAGACAGATGCCGGTCGGGTTATCGATCAGACAGGGATTTATTGTGCTCGTCTTACTCCGGTCTTCTGCTTTCCTTTGGATCAATACAAATGTTCTCCTCCATTTAGACGCTGCAGCGTCCAGTACAAGTGAAAACCTCAGCTTGTATCTACGATGGATATTAAGTGCAAATTAATCGGTGGATTTTGCCCTTCATGGGGGGGTATTCTCATATTCCCATCTTCAAGTTTCATTAATATTTACCAAATGTCATTAATTTTCTACTCCATCCATTCTCTAGTAGCACCACTCCATTCATTCTCTAGTAGTAAGACTCCATCCATTCTCTAGTAGTAAGACTCCATCCATTCACTAGTAGCACCACTCCATCCATTCTCTAGTAGTACCACTCCATCCATTCTCTAGTAGTACCACTCCATTCATTCTCTAGTAGCACCACTCCATCCATTCTCTAGTAGTACCACTCCATTCATTCTCTAGTAGCACACTCCATTCGTTCTCTAGTAGTAAGACTCCATCCATTCTCTAGTAGTACCACTCCATTCATTCTCTAGTAGCACCACTCCATCCATTCTCTAGTAGTACCACTCCATTCATTCTCTAGTAGCACCACTCCATCCATTCTCTAGTAGTACCACTCCATTCATTCTCTAGTAGCACCACTCCATTTGTTCTCTAGTAGTACCACTCCATCCATTCTCTAGTAGTAAGACTCCATCCATTCACTAGTAGCACCACTCCATCCATTCTCTAGTAGCACCACTCCATCCATTCTCTATTAGCACCACTCTATCCATTCTCTAGTAGTAAGACTCCATCCATTCTCTAGTAGTACCACTCCATTCATTCTCTAGTAGCACCACTCCATCCATTCTCTAGTAGCACCACTCCATTCATTCTCTAGTAGTAAGACTCCATCCATTCTCTAGTAGTAAGACTCCATCCATTCACTAGTAGCACCACTCCATCCATTCTCTAGTAGTACCACTCCATCCATTCTCTAGTAGTACCACTCCATTCATTCTCTAGTAGCACCACTCCATCCATTCTCTAGTAGTACCACTCCATTCATTCTCTAGTAGCACACTCCATTCGTTCTCTAGTAGTAAGACTCCATCCATTCTCTAGTAGTACCACTCCATTCATTCTCTAGTAGCACCACTCCATCCATTCTCTAGTAGTACCACTCCATTCATTCTCTAGTAGCACCACTCCATCCATTCTCTAGTAGTACCACTCCATTCATTCTCTAGTAGCACCACTCCATTTGTTCTCTAGTAGTACCACTCCATCCATTCTCTAGTAGTAAGACTCCATCCATTCACTAGTAGCACCACTCCATCCATTCTCTAGTAGCACCACTCCATCCATTCTCTATTAGCACCACTCTATCCATTCTCTAGTAGTAAGACTCCATCCATTCTCTAGTAGTACCACTCCATTCATTCTCTAGTAGCACCACTCCATCCATTCTCTAGTAGCACCACTCCATCCATTCTCTAGTAGTACCACTCCATCCATTCTCTAGTAGTACGACTCCATCCATTCTCTAGTAGTACCACTCTATTCATTCATTAGTAGTACCACTCCATCCATTCTCTAGTAGTACGACTCCATCCATTCTCTAGTAGTACCACTCTATTCATTAATTAGTAGTACCACTCCATCCATTCTCTAGTAGCACCACTCCATCCATTCTCTAGTAGTACCACTCCATCCATTCTCTAGTAGTACCAATCCATTCATTCTCTAGTAGTACCAATCCATTCATTCTTTAGTAGAGTGTTCGCTATTTCCGTCAATACCACGGAGAAAGAAATGAGTGGCACCCACGTGCTTTATTCTGATGTGGCATTTCCGATCTATGTTTTAGGATTGATGGGTTGGACCAGTGGTCAGTTCCCAACCTATCTGCAAGTTATCTTCTTCCCTATTCATGCATATTAAGAATGTGAACTATAAACCATGACCTGATCTGTCCTAAATATGAAAAATTTCCTTTGTGATCCAAAGTGAGGATCAAACAGGATCAATCACCAAAGGAACATATCGATTGGTGATCGAAGTTTGCTTCAAGCACACCATTTGGGGGTCCTCTTGTTGCAGCCATAATGCAGACCCTCCATCTGTCCATTTTATATCTGTATGCAGCTTAGAGATGTTGCTTTTACATCTTATGGTGTTGGTAACTTTTCCTCCATTTGATAACTTTTCCCTTTGGTCTCGGACTCTCCAGGTTGCCTCCGGCCTTTGGTTCTTCCTCACAGTTACGTAAACATCTCGGACTTTGACTCCTCGTTCCCCGTGGGTCGGGTGGTTTCTTATCAGTGTTTTCCTGGGTATAAGCTGGAGGGGGCAGAATACCTGGAGTGCATGTACAACCTCATCTGGTCCGATGAACCTCCCAGGTGCCTTGATGTGGAAGGTAAACCTTTTTAAAACTTATTATGTGCAGTTTTGACGTTTTTGTAAATTTCCCACCTTCTCTTTGCTCTGTCTGGAACCACCCTCTAAATATAATAGACACACCTCATTGAATGCAAATCCCTCTAAGTCCTTCCCCTTCTCCCATGTTCAGGAGAGTCCTGTTCAAAAACAAGAAAGTATAAAGTTTTTTCTAGTAAAGATCATTCAAAAAAGGAAAATCCAGCGTCCCATAATGTGTCTCCTGTATTTTTGGCTAATTTTTGAAAACCTCTTAAAGAGCACCTGTCACTTTCTCAAATAAAATGAGTTAAATACCTTGTAAAAATCCCAGCGCTCCCCTGATTCTGTTGCTTTTTTCTGTTTTGAGCTGCGTTGCTCCATTCTCGAGATATTTACATTTGCTGCTTTTGGAGCTTAGTATATGAAATCTCTGCTTGCAAACCAACTGGATATTTCTTCATAGTCTTCTCTGGGGCATGGCCTTTCACCTCTCCCTACCAGATGCTGCCAATCACAGCTTTGCAACTGAACTGTGGTTGGTGGTGTCTTAGAAGGAGGGGTGAAAGCACACGCCCCCAAAGAGGATTCTGAAGAAACGCCCAGTTTCTCTACAAAAAGAGATTTCACATGCTGCGCTCCAAAAGCAACAAATGTGAATATTTCGGCAATGGAGCGATGCAGCGCGAAATGGAAAAAGGTGTCAGAATCAGGAGAACTCAGGGATTTTTACAAGGTATTTAACTCAATTATGTTTGAACAAGTGACAGGACCCCTTTAAAATATTGTCCACACCTCTTAGTCACCCCCAATCACTCTTGATTAGATAGAGTATACATAAACTGTATCGGGAGTCAGTTTGGAGCATGGCACAAGACTTACAATGCTAGATCTCGACATTAGCACCCAGGACGCTAAACTCCTCGAACCCATCCTGCTGAGTCAATTGCATAATCTTGGCATGTAGGAGTCTGTATGGTCGGCAAAAGGAAAAAGTCCCATTGCTTGACGTCTCCCCTACTCTCCATATTATGTACCAGGTTACCTGTAAGAAATGTAATATAACTACGGTATATAAATTAGTGATTCGCTCTTGGAGCCTGAGGATCGTGTCTAATGCTCAGTTAATGGATTTCTGAAATCTGATGACTAATTGGATGTAATGCGACAATTAGATTTCAGCACCTGCTGTGCCATCATAGGAACATTCTCCGAAGACGAACATTAAGTGAGATCATCTGTATCATCCCGCACCTATTGTAACTCCATCATCAGCATAGAAGAATGCAAAGAAATGGAGTAGAAAAATGTATATTATGGTTATATAATTAGTTTAAAAAAATATATATATATATATATATGTATTCCGCCCCCTGCAGTGTGATACCACTAAATAAAATCCTGAGTGATTAATCGCCTCCATAAGTAACATAATTAGTAAATTGTGTGTAATTTAGTATTAGTATAACTACAGCTATTTTGTGAAGGCCTGAGAGGTTTGTGTGAGAACATCAGGGACCAAACAGCATCATAAAAACCAAGGAACCCACCAGACAGGTCAGGGATAAAGTTCTGGAGAAGAGTAAAGCTGGGTTAGGTTATAAAAAAAAAAAAAATAGCACAAGCTCTGAAGACCACACAGACGCTATGCAATCCATCGTCAAGAAATGGATGGAGTACCTACAGAGACATGGCCTTCCACCTAAACTGACATCCCAAGCAAGGAGAGCACTAATTAGAGAAGCAGTCAAGAGGCCCATGGTTCCTCTGGAGGAGCTGTAGAGATTCATTGCTCAGGGGGGAGAATATGTCCACAGGACAAATATTAGTTATATACTCCGCAAACCTGGCCTTTATGGAAGAGTGGCAAGAAGAAAGCCATTTTTGAAAGCATGTTATAAGAAGTCCCATTTGCAGTTTGCAAAAAAAATGTAGGGGAGACAGTGAGCATGTGGAAGAAGGTGCAGTGGACAGATGAGACCAAATGAGAAGCTTTTGGACTAAATGCAGAAAGCTATGTGTGGTGGAAAACTAACACTGCGCTTCACCCTGAAAACACCATCCCCACCGTCACACATGGTGGTGGCAGCATCCTGCTGTGGAGAGGCTTTTCTTCAGCAGGGGCAGGGAAGCTGATCAGAGGTGATTGCAAGATGGATGAAACAATGTACAGGGCAATTCTGGAGAAAAATGTGTTAGAGGCTGCAAAAAACTTGAGACTGGGTCGTATGTTCACATTCCTGCAGGACAATGAACCTAAACATCCTGCCAGAGCTACAGTGGATGGTTTAGATCAAAGCATATTCTGTGTGTGAATGGCCCATCACAATCCTGACCTGAATCCCATTGACAATCTGTGACAAGATTCCTGTTCACAGATGTCTCCATCCAATCTCACTGAGCGAGACAAAGAGTGCAAAGAAGAAGGGGCAAAATGTCACCTCTAGATGTGCAAAGCTGGTAAGACAGACCCAGAGAGACTACAGCAGCAATTGCAGCGAAAGGTGGTCCTTGACTCTGGGGGTCTGAATACAAGTGCAAGGCACAATTTCCAGATTTATATTTAGAAAGTCCTGTATCGTGTACTTTGGGTTGATATGACATGAAATCCCAATAAAATACATTTAGGTTTGTGGGTGTAGTGTGAAAAAATGTGGAACATGTAATGTATGTAAAATCAAAAAGCACAAAATATGAACGGCACTAGGTGTTATCGCAGCAGGCGGTGTAGCCGCAGCCTGAGGATTCCACTGCAAGACTCCTATAGCACGTATATAGTCTGCAATGTTCGGGTGGTGCTCAGCATAAAAAGCAGTGAACAAATATCCAAGGAGAAAAAGGAAAATGCGGCACTCACCCAGGTAGATTGCGAATCAAAGTCCTTTATTCATCATAACGTAACAACGGACATAGTAAGGAGAGGCGGCTGGGAGAGATCAGCGGTGCGGGGAGAAAGAACAGGACTACGATCGTTTCGCGCTTGTGCGCTTCCACGGGTCCATGTGCACAATTAAAATCACCATTTCCTTTATAGGGAACTAGGCAGCTTGATGTGAACAGGTGTGAGATTAAAAAAAAAAAACAAAAAAAAAAAAACACATTGGTTTGTGTGCAAGAAACAAGATTAACAAGCACAAATACAAATCGGCATTATGAGCCACATAACATGAGGGAGCCAGCACATGATAATTACAACAATATTGCTACACAAATATATAACAAAAATGTTACAAAAATATTGTCATGTCCAGTTTATCATTGAGACCAATGGGCCCTTGCGCATTGGTCTCCATGATCCAACGTGCCTCGCGCTGTAATAGAATTTTCTTGCGGTCACCACCTTTTACTGGATTTTTAACCACCTCAAGACCTGCGAATTGTAACACATTTGGATTCGCATTGTGGTGATCCCGCATATGTTTAATAAAGCGCGGGCGACCCTTCCCGGACGTTATAGAATTGCAGTGCTCACTAAATCTCGTGACCATGGGACGTATTGTTTTACCAATATACTAAAACTGGCATGGGCAGAGGATTAAATAGACCACATATGTAATGTAATGTATGTACCTAACGTTATGTTGGGTAGAAAAACTAAAGTGAAAAAATGATGTGCAGAGCTGTACGTGCCGTATAAGAAGAGCATGGAATTGTAGGCATGAAGCTACCAGAGAGGGCGCTAGACTGTATGACAGCAGATTGTACCTCGCCCCTCCGTGATTGCCGAGAGTTAATGCGACGACACATGTAAATCCCATCCACGTGGCTCCATATGGCCACTAATAATAAACTACTTGTTTTTGAAGCCGCGACATTTAGCAGGAGAATAAACAAATCGAGAACAGCAAATCTTACACACAGCAGCATCTGTGGCGGCACAATGTGAAGAAGGTCTTCACATTGTCTTACCGCTGTCTCTAACATCATGTCCTCCCTCTATCTGAAACTAAACCTGTCAAAAACTGAACTCCTCGTGTTCTCTCCTTCTACTAACCTACCTTTGCCTGACATTGCCATCTCCGTGTGCGGTTCCACCATTACTCCAAAGCAACATGCCCGCTGCCTTGGGGTCATCCTTGAATCCGAGCTTTCATTCACCCCCTACATCCGATCACTGGCTCGCTCTTCTTATCTGCATCTCAAAAACATTTCTAGAATTCGCCCTTTTCTTACTTTCAACTCTGCAAAAACTCTTACTGTTTCACTTATTCATTCTCGTCTGGACTATTGTAACTCTCTACTAATTGGCCTCCCTCTTACCAAACTCTCCCCGCTCCAATCTGTCCTGAATGCTGCAGCCAGGATCATATTCCTCACCAACCGTTACACCGATGCCTCTACCTTGTGCCAGTCATTACACTGGTTACCCATCCACTCCAGAATCCAGTACAAAACTACTACCCTCATCCACAAAGCACTCCATGGCTCAGCACCACCCTACATCTCCTCCCTGGTATCAGTCTACCACCCTACCCGTGCCCTCCGCTCCGCTAATGACCTCAGGTTAGCATCCTCAATAATCAGAACCTCCCACTCCCGTCTCCAAGACTTTACACGTGCTGCGCCGATTCTTTGGAATGGACTACCTAGGTTAATACGATTAATCCCCAATCCCCACAGTTTTAAGCATGCCCTAAAAACTCATTTGTTCAGACTGGCCTACCGCCTCAATGCATTAATGTAAGGATCCCTATTTAAAAAAAAAAAAAAAAAAAAAAAAAAAAAAAATTGTTCTCATTCACTTTATGCAGTATTAGCCCTCTGTGTCTGTACTGCTACATACTTAGGCAGTGAACTGGTTCATGCAGCTTTACATGAACACCTGAGCCTTACACTATAGCTGGTCCGAATAACTATAGCATTTGTTACCATCCACCTCTCGTGTCTCCCCTTTTCCTCATAGTTTGTAGCTTGCGAGCAGCAGGGCCCTCACTCCTCCTGGTATCTGTTTTGAACTGTATTCCTGTTATGCTGTAATGTCTATTGTCTGTGCAAGTCCCCTCTATAATTTGTAAAGCGCTGCGGAATATGTTGGCGCTATATAAATAAAAATTATTATTATTATTATAAGGTTTATAAGGACACTGCTAATATCACGGTAACGTGCTCAAACACAATCCCAAAATGGAGCACAAGGCACGTGGCGTATTTAATGCCTGCTTCATACTTACCTTACTTATTGACATTCATTGAAGGGTTCCTGTCGTTCTCAAAAAAAACCTTTTTACCGGTCTTCGTGAAATGTCAGAAGTTTTGACCAATGAGGGACCTACTTCTAAGACCCCAACTGATGGCTAAAATGAAGGGAAGAAGCGCTCCGCCTCTTCGGTTTGCTAGGGTCTTCTAGGAGACCTATGTATGGGATCATATAAATGTCTATATAATTAGTGACATTAATAGATGACAGAGTGGAGGGAGATGCTGCTGCAGTTCTTCTTCTGTGTATGGGAGTCTGCATGCTGTGAGAGGGGAGATGAAGCTGCAGTTCTTCTTCTGTGTATGGGAGCCTGCATGCTGTGAGAGGGGAGATGAAGCTGCAGTTCTTCTGCATACTGTGAGAAGGGAGATGCAGCTGCAGTTCTTCTGTGTATAGGAGCCTGCATGCTGTGAGAGAGGAGAGGGAGCTGCAGTTCTTCTGCATACTGTGAGAGGGGAGAGGGAGCTGCAGTTCTTCTGCATGCTGTGGGAGGGGAGATGCAGCTGCAGTTCTTCTTCTGTGTATAGGAGCCTGCATGCTGTGAGAGATGAGAGGGAGCTGCAGTTCTTCTTCTGCATACTGTGAGAGGGGAGAGGCAGCTGCAGACTGGGCACAAAAATAACATCACACTTAGAGGACTCCACCAAAACATCGGGTGTAGAGAGAGACTAAGTATTTTCAAAAGTCAGAGAAAAAAGAAAAAAATACAAAGAATACATGTTACGTAGAGAAATCCAGAGGAGCAACTGCAAAGATCTTGATGTTTGGATGGGCACCAACAACACCAACATTTTCATATTGAAACGGCAGCGTTAAAATATAGTATGTACCGCTTACCATTGCCTGTGCCATCTGTACAAGGCATTGTCTGTAGCCTGGAGCGCTTGGCAGCAGCAGGTGGTATTATACATGGAGTGAGCGGTGTAATGATATTATACCATGCGTGCCAGTCACTTCACTTCTGCTCCCTTTGACCAGCGGCCAAGAAACGCTCAAGTAAGAGCTCCGCAGATTTCTCCAATACCGCACTTGTCTTACTCTCTTTCATGACATTTGGATTTTTCATAAGAAAAAAATGATATATACACTTGATGGTGGCCCGATTCTAACGCCACGGGTATTCTAGAATATGTAATAATGGAATTTATACACAGGATTCGGCCGGCCGGGCGCGACCAATTAGCGAAGCGTGGTTCAAATTCCGTGCCAATTCGCGGCCGGACTGCGCCTGTTGCTGATTGCTCGCGGCCGGCCGGACGTGACCAATCAGTGAAGCCAGGGCCGGCTCCAGGTTTTTAAGGGCCCCGGGCAAAAGAGTCTCGGTGGGCCCCCCACTTTAACACATACCACGATTCATGATGCACAGATACAGTAGAGAAATATACCACTGCCCACGTAGCATATAGCACAGCCACGTAGCATATAGCACAGGCCACGTAGTATATAGCACAGGCCACGTGGTAAATAACACAGCCCACGTAGCATATAGCACAGCCACGTAGCATATAACACAGCCGCGTAGCATATAGCACAGCCCACGTAGTATACAGCACAGCCCACGCAGTGTATAACACAGCCCACATAGTATATAGCACAGCCCACGCAGTGCATAACACAGCTCACGTAGTATATAGCACAGCCCACGTAGTATATAACACAGCCCACGTAGTATATAACAGCCCACGCAGTGTATAACAGCCCACATAGTATATAGCACAGCCCACGCAGCGTATAGCACAGCCCACGTAGTATATAACACAGGCCACGAAGTATATAACACAGGCCACGTAGTGTGAGGGTGATCTCTTAAAGTGAGATCAATATGATTGCTTGTACCTGACCAAATATAAGCTGAGTGCTAGCTTAGAGGCTAGGAATGCATCAGACACACTGACGCACACTGCCTCTCTCAGTCAAGGTTTGTGCCCAACTGAACTTTATTCTCAAAACAAAAGCATATACTAAGACCAGGAAATAGGGGGGGGTCGCACAACTTCTGTACAGCTAGTCACTTTGTAATTGGTTTAGTCCAAGCTTCATTTCCAAATATGGTATATTCATGTCTTCACTCCTGCATTCCAAAGATTCCTTCCAGGTCTGTTTCAAGGATCCTCAAGACAGTTTCAAAGACGCAATCGCCATCTTGCTACACCATATCTGAACTGACTTATATAAGGTTTAATAATTGATTTCATTAGACATTTTCTCCTTCACAGTAGTATATAACACAGCCTATGTAGCATATAACACAGCCACGTAGTATATAGCACAGCCACGTAGTATATTACCCAGCCATGTATATTGCACAGCTACGTAGTACAGCACAGCCCACGCAGTATATAGCACAGCCACGTAGTATATAGCACAGTTCACGCAGTATATAACACAGCCACATAGTATATTGCCCAGCCACGTAATATATTGCACAGCTACGTAGTATATAGCACAGCTCATGCAGTATATAACACAGCTACGTAGTATATTGCCCAGCCACGTAATATATTGCACAGCCCACGTTGTATAGAGCGCAGAGACGCAGTATATAACACAGCTCACGCAGTATATAACACAGCCCACGTAGTATATAGCATAGTGATGTAGTATATAGCACAGCCCACGTAGTATATAGCACAGAGATGTAGTATATAACACAGCCCACGCAGTATATAACACAGCCCACGTAATATATAACACAGCCCACGCAGTATATAGCAATGTGGGCATCATATCCCTGTTAAAAAAAAGAATTAAAATAAAAAATAGTTATATACTCACCTTCCGTCGGCCCCTGGATCCAGGCGAGGCGTTTAGCGATGCTGCTCGCGACGCTCCGGTCCCAAGAGTGCATTGCGGTCTCGCGAGATTATGATGTAGCGTTCTCGTGGCCGGACTGTGCCCGTCGCTGATTGGTCAGCGACACGGGATTTCCTTGACAGACAGACAAACAGACGGAAGTGCCCCTTAGACATTACATCCTCACATGTTGTCATCAAAATGAGACACCATAGATGATTTGGGCTGTTTTTTAAGCACTATATGGCAGTATTTAGTAATGCCCCTTGTGGCTCTGTGCGGTGTATTATTCTTGCTGTTTTGCTGATGGCAGCACTTTTGTTGCATCACTATTTTGAAGACTTCCAACATATAGCCGTTACTTGCTCTCTGTATGATGATATTATTTCAGCACTGCATAGCAGTATTTTTTCTTGGCAGTGTGTGCACCATACATTATATTTTCTGGCGGCAGCACGGTATAGCACTGATATTTTGGCCAACATATGGCACTATTAATTGAACACATATATTTCGGCACTGTATGCAGGGCCGGCTCTAGGTTTATGCAATCCAATTTTACCCCTCTTCCTTGTCAATTTTTCTCGCTTGGCTTCCAAGAGTTATATATTTTTTATTTTTTGGTCGATAGAGCAGTACAAGGGCATTTTTTTTGTGTGAGGTGATCTGCAGTTTGATCTCCCTACAACTTTCTGATCCCTTTTATTCAATTTCTTTTGGAGACGCATTGACAGATTCTCAAGGTTTTTTAATTTTTTTATTTTGCCTTTTACCTTATGTGATAAATATTATATTAGTTCAGATACTTACGGTATAAAACACTTAATACTAAATAATATACTTTTCTTTTTGAGGATTTTATTTACATTCTGGAACGAACTTTTAGATTTTTTTTTTTTTTTTTGAGTAGTTTTTAGTGATGAGCGAGTATGCTTGTTACTCGAGTTTCTCCAAGTATGCTCTGGTGGTCTCCGAGTATTTCGGCGTGCTCGGAGATTTAGTTTATGTCGACCCGCAGCTGCATGATTTGCGGCTGCTAGACAGCCTGAATACATGTGGGGATTGCCTGTTTGTTATGGATTGATCCGTTACGTATTATTTGGGTCAATAGCAAAATCTCTCTGCCTTCCCACTCATCAAAGCCCTCTAGTTTGACAGATTCCCTTGAAATCTATGGCCGCCTATAGTAAGTGATCACATACAATTGCACCAAATTTATTAGAAGGGATGTATCTCTAGGTTTGGAGCACGTTCTGTTTGAGGCTGGCACATAGAACACCAATATTAATAAATTCCCCCCATTATGAGATGTTTTTGATCCCTTAGACCAATTATTGAGACAAATAAAACTAGAGCCGATTTATTATGAGGCACAATAAGTTTATAACGATGCCCATTTATCATCATATATTCTGCCTCTATCCACAGTCCCAGGCGGTAAATACTCGGTACGTAAGATACACGTGGAGGCATAACCAGTATCCGACCAGTGTCACCACTGACATAGGAGACCAAGAGTCGATCTCAGATACAACAACATACGATGCAATAGTCAGGACAGGAGTATGGCGCCTCACAATAACAATAACACAATGGCGCATGGCTTCTATCGCCCTGTGTCATCTGCACCAAGACATGGCGAGGGGCGTCCATCTTTCTCTCGGAAGGACGTAGCTCGTAGCTGTATACACTGTTGGCACGTCCATGTAAACAGTAAGGCCGGCGTCACACTCAGTGTATGCAAATACGGTCCGTATATTACGGCCGTAATACGCTGAAAAGTCCCGAAAATAGTGGTCCGTAGCTCCTCCGTAAGCGGGGTGCGTCACCGTTTTTTGCGCATGGCATCCTCCGTATGTAATCCGTATGGCAGCCGTACTGCGTGTTTTTATCGCAGGCTTGCCAAACCGACATACGCCTATACAAGGGATCCATGTGTTAAAAGAAATAAAAACATATACAGTGGGGCAAAAAAGTATTTAGTCAGTCAGCAATAGTGCAAGTTCCACCACTTAAAAAGATGAGAGGCGTCTGTAATTTACATCATAGGTAGACCTCAACTATGGGAGACAAACTGAGAAAAAAAAATCCAGAAAATCACATTGTCTGTTTTTTTAACATTTTATTTGCATATTATGGTGGAAAATAAGTATTTGGTCAGAAACAAAATTTCATCTCAATACTTTGTAATATATCCTTTGTTGGCAATGACAGAGGTCAAACGTTTTCTGTAAGTCTTCACAAGGTTGCCACACACTGTTGTTGGTATGTTGGCCCATTCCTCCATGCAGATCTCCTCTAGAGCAGTGATGTTTTTGGCTTTTCGCTTGGCAACACGGACTTTCAACTCCCTCCAAAGGTTTTCTATAGGGTTGAGATCTGGAGACTGGCTAGGCCACTCCAGGACCTTGAAATGCTTCTTACGAAGCCACTCCTTCGTTGCCCTGGCGGTGTGCTTTGGATCATTGTCATGTTGAAAGACCCAGCCACGTTTCATCTTCAATGCCCTTGCTGATGGAAGGAGGTTTGCACTCAAAATCTCACGATACATGGTCCCATTCATTCTTTCATGTACCCGGATCAGTCGTCCTGGCCCCTTTGTAGAGAAACAGCCCCAAAGCATGATGTTTCCACCACCATGCTTTACAGTAGGTATGGTGTTTGATGGATGCAACTCAGTATTCTTTTTCCTCCAAACACGACAAGTTGTGTTTCTACCAAACAGTTCCAGTTTGGATTCATCAGACCATAGGACATTCTCCCAAAACTCCTCTGGATCATCCAAATGCTCTCTAGCAAACTTCAGACGGGCCCGGACATGTACTGGCTTAAGCAGTGGGACACGCCTGGTACTGCAGGATCTGAGTCCATGGTGGCGTAGTGTGTTACTTATGGTAGGCCTTGTTACATTGGTCCCAGCTCTCTGCAGTTCATTCACTAGGTCCCCCCGCGTGGTTCTGGGATTTTTGCTCACCGTTCTTGTGATCATTCTGACCCCACGGGGTGGGATTTTGCGTGGAGCTCCAGATCGAGGGAGATTATCAGTGGTCTTGTATGTCTTCCATTTTCTAATTATTGCTCCCACTGTTGATTTCTTCACTCCAAGCTGGTTGGCTATTGCAGATTCAGTCTTCCCAGCCTGGTGCAGGGCTACAATTTTGTTTCTGGTGTCCTTTGACAGCTCTTTGGTCTTCACCATAGTGGAGTTTGGAGTCAGACTGTTTGAGGGTGTGCACAGGTGTCTTTTTATACTGATAACAAGTTTAAACAGGTGCCATTACTACAGGTAATGAGTGGAGGAAAGAGGAGACTCTTAAAGAAGAAGTTACAGGTCTGTGAGAGCCAGAAATCTTGATTGTTTGTTTCTGACCAAATACTTATTTTCCACCATAATATGCAAAAAAAATTATAAAAAAACAGACAATGTGATTTTCTGGATTTTTTTTTCTCAGTTTGTCTCCCATAGTTGAGGTCTACCTATGATGTAAATTACAGACACCTCTCATCTTTTTAAGTGGTGGAACTTGCACTATTGCTGACTGACTAAATACTTTTTTGCCCCACTGTATACTGTATATATATATATATATATATATATATATATGTCAGTAGACATATATATATATATATATATATATATATATATTATTCCTTCATACAGCGCGAGATTGAATTACCGGCTTTTGCTTTCTCCTTTCTAAACCCGACATGATTTGAGACATGGTTTACATACAGTAAACCATCTCATATCACCATTTTTTTTGCATAATCCACACTACTAATGTTAGTAGTGTGTATGTGCAAAATTTGGCCGTTCTAGCTCTTAAAATAAAGGGTTAAATGGCGGAAAAAATTGGCGTGGGCTCCAGCGCAATTTTCTCCGCCAGAGTAGTAAAGCCAGTGACTGAGGACAGATATTAATAGCCTGGAGAGGGTCCATGGTTATTGGCCCCCCCTGGCTAAAAACACCTGCCCCCAGCCACCCCAGAAAAGGCACATCTGGAAGATGCGCCTATTCTGGCACTTGGCCACTCTCTTTCCATTCCCGTGTAGCGGTGGGATATGGGGTAATGAAGGGTTAATGCCACCTTGCAATTGTAAGGTGACATTAAGCCTAATTAATAATGGAGAGGCGTCAATTATGACACCTATCCATTATTAATCCAATTGTAGTAAAGAGTTAAATAAAACACAAACACATTATTTAAAATTATTTTAATGAAATAAAAACAATGGTTGTTGGAGTATTTTATTCTACGCCCAATCCAGTCACTGAAGACCCTCGTTCTGTTACAAAAAAAACATAATAAACCAACAATATCCTTACCTTCCGCAGATCTGTAAAGTCCAACGATGTAAATCCTTCTGAAGGGGTTAAAACATTTTGCAGCAAGGAGTTCCGCTAATGCAGGCTGCTCCTTGCTGCAAAACCCCGGGGAATGAAGCTAAATATAGGTCAATGATCTATATTTAGCTTCATTTGCGGTGAGGCGCCCTCTGCTGGCTGTTCATAGATCGTGGGAACTTTCCTAGAAAGCCTGGGAGCTTTCTAGGTAATAGCCATGGACCCTCTCCAGGCTATTAATATCTGCCCTCAGTCACTGGCTTTACTACTCTGGCGGAGAAAATTGCGCTGGAGCCCACGCCAATTTTTTCCGCCATTTAACCCTTTATTTTAAGAGCTAGAACGGCCAAATTTTGCAGATACACACTACTGACATTAGTAGTGTGGATTATGCAAAAAAAATGGTGATATGAGATGGTTTACTGTATGTAATCATGTCTCATATCATGTCGGGTTTTAGGAAGGAGAAAGCAAAAGCCGGTAATTGAATTACCGGCTTTTTGCTATATCGCGGCTGTATGAAGTAAGAATATATATACATATATATGTCTCACTGACATATATATATATATATATATATATATATATATATATATATATACCTATTCTATGTGTAGACATTTATTCTACCTATTCTACTGTAAGCTGTCAGTGTGATTTTACTGTACACCGCACTGAATTACCGGCTTTTCTCTGTAACAGCGCTGCGTATTTCTCGCAAGTCACACTGCTGGTCCGTGTGTAATCCGTATTTTTGGGGCTTCCATAGACTTTCATTGGCGTTTTATTTGCGCAATACGGTGACAAACGCAGAATGCTGCGATTTTCTACGGCCGTAGAAACCCGTATAATACTGATCAGTAAAATACGGCAGATAGGAGCAGGGGCATAGAGAATAATTGTGCCGTATTTTTTGCGAGTTTTACGGACGTAGTTTCTGCGCTCTTACGTCCGTAAAACTCACAAGTGTGACGCTGGCCTAAGAAGTAGTAGAAAGCGAGGTAAGTAAATGAATGAGCTGGCAGAGTTCTATGCAGCAGAGTTTTAGGTTTCTATGATTCTAATGCAGCAGGGTTCTATGGTTCTAAGATAGTAGGGTACTATGTTCTATGGTTCTACAACAGCAAGGTTCTAAGGCAGCAGGGTTCTATGGTTCTAAGTCAGCAGGGTTCCAGATTCTAAGGCAACAAGGTTCTATGATTCTAAGGTAGCAGGGTTCTAAGGCAGCAAGGTTCTAGATTCTTTGATAAGGATGTGGCAGGGTTCTAGATTTTATGTGAACCTATCTTGTCGCCACTAACCCTTCGTCTACTGTAAGCATAACGAACTTACTCTTCTAACGATCCAGTGTATCTTCTCTACAAACAAGTTTGCCCGTTGTCTCTGCTGCCAGCCATTAGCCATTTATCTGCTTGTTAACTCTTCGCCTGCTGTAAGCATAACAAAATGTTTTCTGGACTTACTCACACTACAAACGCTGCTGCAAGTCCTGAAGTGACGATACATCTTCAGTTCATGTGTGTGTGAGTCCTACCTCTGTGTCTTCTGGTGTTCCACTGTCCTGGTCCTTGTTGTTCCATGTGCCGTCCGATAAGTCCTGCCCGCCATACCGTTGCCTTTGGTCCGTGTTTTTCACCCTGACCTGTGGCTTAGAGAATCTATCTAACCACCCATCTCCTGATTTTGAGGCCGCAGGCTTCTAGATTGTACGATTAGATATCTGACAGCGTTTGCAACTGATCCCTCAAAGAACCAATGATGTCACCAAATCTCTTGGTCAAATGACGTTTCGGATCTACAGTGCACACTGGCTGCCCAACCTTCACCGCCGGTTAAAAGAAACCCGCCACACCACAATAATAAAATAACCGCACTCTCTTCTGGATACATATAAATATGTTTTAATCCTTGGTGTCGCCACTCCCCACTCGTACATAAAATTGGATAATGTTCTGGAACGGAAGACGTCACCGCATCAATCAGCGGCACCATCTCTCCTCCGACATCCCACGATTGCTTCCCATTTTCACAGCTTGTCGTTGGACGCGTCCTGTCGTTTTTGCAACGTTCTATAAAGATTTACAAAGTGAATGTTGCATCCCGATGCGGCTTGTTTAACGGAGCGCGGAGGCTCATCTGTGTTTATTGTGGAGAACAGATGCCTATTTTCTTATCGGAGCGTGTCCTCATTTTACACACAGTAAAATCTCCGGCCAAGCGCGGTGACTTTTTATTATTTTTTTTTTTCTAATCACGACAATCTCTTTGCTGCCTTTTCTGCCTATTCGCTAAGCCGTGGCAAGAACCCATCTGGCAAGGATGAGAAAGTGGATTTGGCACGAGGTACGAAACTCTCGGTACTGAGACGTCCCCGCCGGATGAGTCTCAATCTTCGAGTTGACTCTTGATTTTCTGTAACAGGCACTTTCCTATCAGGAGCAGATGCTTCTTGTCCGATAAAGCAGACTGCAGAGAAGGGATCCTGTGTAATGGCCCCGGGAGCCCGGGTACCACCAGCTAAACATGTCCAGGTCGTGGCGTGCCAGCTGTCTGGTGTCCAGGATATTTACAGCACACCAAGGAAATGTGCATTTCTGTAGTGTCTTTGTGTTTTACAGGGCCTCATTATGAAAGTGCTGCGGAGAGCAGATTAGTGGGCTGCCATCAGCCAGATTAATCATGTCAGTTGGAAAATACAATATGCCAGCGAGTGCATCATTCATGGCGGGAACTGAGCCTTATAAATCTACTGTTCAGCTTAGGAACATTTCACTTTGAGATTTGCTTTAAAAAAAAAAAAAATATATATATATATATATATATATATATATATATATATAATTTAAATAGCAGGTTGTATATGATCAGTGTGATCACCGGGCCTTACATCATCAGCGGCTAAAGAAATGCAAAATTCTATGTTGATTCATTTTATAATACTAGAGAGAGTACAAAGGAGGGCAACAAAATTAATAAAGGGGATGGGAGAACTACAATACCCAGATAGATTAGCGAAATTAGGATTATTTAGTCTAGAAAAAAGACGACTGAGGGGCGATCTAATAACCATGTATAAGTATATAAGGGGACAATACAAATATCTCGCTGAGGATCTGTTTATACCAAGGAAGGTGACGGGCACAAGGGGGCATTCTTTGCGTCTGGAGGAGAGAAGGTTTTTCCACCAACACAGAAGAGCATTCTTTACTGTTAGGGCAGTGAGAATCTGGAATTGCTTGCCTGAGGAGGTGGTGATGGCGAACTCAGTCGAGGGGTTCAAGAGAGGCCTGGATGTCTTCCTGGAGCAGAACAATATTGTATCATACAATTAGGTTCTGTAGAAGGACGTAGATCTGGGGATTTATTATGATGGAATATAGGCTGAACTGGATGGACAAATGTCTTTTTTCGGCCTTACTAACTATGTTACTATGTTACTATATAGGGGCCAGAGCTCAGATTTTCTGCTGCATAAGTCCGAAACTATTGTGTGCCTTCACAAAGTCATAAATAATAAGATTCTGGTCCCCATAAGTCACCACTAGGGGGAGCGCACTACATACAGATTTCTACAGTCACCACTAGAGGGAGCTCACTACATACAGATTTATACAGTCACTACTAGAGGGAGCTCACTACATACAGATTTATACAGTCACCACTAGGGGGAGCTCACTACATACAGATTTATACAGTCACCACTAGGAGCTTGTAGTCTGTGGAGGAAGGTGCTGTTCTGTTTGCTCCAGGAGAGTCACCAGTTTTTCACCCAGGAATCCCCCCCCTCTCTGACCCAGGAAAGAGAGGAGTGTATTGGATGGACTGTGGGGCTGAGTCCCCGTCTCCCGCCCCTCGGTCTAAGCCGGCGAGGGGTGGGAGCTCATCGCTACCGGCAAAGAGGGTCACCAGATCCGGCAAGGCCCAGAACATGGTGGAGCCCAGGAAGACCCAGGAGGGCTGCAAAGCCCCTAAGGCTGAGGCGAGGGCCACTGCGGTGTCTCCTCCCGGAGGTGAGCGGAGTACTCGCAGAGGTGCAGCGGCGCCGGTGCCGAAGGATTGGGGCGCTAGGGCCGCACGGGAGCCGGTTGACAGCTATGCCTCCCGCGTCCATGCGTACCTCAGCGAGCATGAGGAGGCTGGGAAGACCCTCAGGAGACTCCGGGAGGAGATGAAGGAGGTGAGGCAAGCTGCAAGCAGAGCCTCCCGCACAGAGAAGTCTGCCCTAACAGCCAGGATATCCAGCCTGGGGATATGCATTGAGGGCATGGAAGCCCGGAGAGCGGCGATATTAAACAACAGCGGGCCCTTCCGGGAAAAGCTAGAAAATAAGGACCGATTCCACAACATGGCTGCTGCAAAGGAGCCAGAGGGGTCTCGGCGTCCGACCCAGGTGGAGGAGGTGGACCATGAGGAGATGGAGGAGGCACCATACCCACCTGGGGGCTTGGTAAGTGATCTCCAGGCCACACACAGCGGGATAGATCCAGTGCAGGTCCCACTCCCATCAGACCATAGTATTTCATAGGATGATGGGGGTGATACGGATGATAGCAGCAGCGATAACAGCAGCAGTGGGGGTTGCCTCGTCTTGCAGCAGATCCGTCAGCTAGAGTCCCCAGTAAATTATGCCCACCTGAAGTTTGGGGATGAGGTCTGCGGGGACCAGGCAACCGGGAGGGGGAAAAAGAAAAGAAAAAAAAGGAAGAAAACATCGGAGGAGAGGTTGGTGTTTGTCCACCTTCCTGGGACCCCCCGATCCCGCTGTGTGGAGCCCGCTACCCACCCCGGCCCGGGACCTGCAGTGGGTCCGGTGCGAGGGAGCGGGGAGAGTACAAGTCATATGGCGCAGGTCGCCGTCTCTGCTGGCGGTAGCAGAGGGGGCGAGAGTGGGCATGCGGCTGCAGAGCCGGACAGTGTGCATGGTCTGGAGTGTGGCCCTGCGGCGGGCAGTAATAAAACCTGTGGAGGTGTCCAGGCCCGATCCTCTGTGGAAACGGGGGACGGCCTGGTGCCTGCTGCACCCGCTGACGCTCGGGGGGTAGGGGCTGTGGGTACCTTGCCAGGTGGTCACCGCTCCCCGCAGTTGGCGGTGCACTGTCAGCCGGGGCCGCATCATCGGCGGCGTGTGCTGTGGTGTCGGGGTCCCCCACATGCAGATCCGATGCTGGGTCAAAGTCCAGGACCCCGGCACCGGTTATCAACTCGGGTGCAGCTGTAATGGCTGCGGTAATGCTGGTCCGGACGGCATCCTCGCCGGAGAAAGTTGCACCGCCGGGGTCCTCTGCATGTGTGTCACCTGTATCTGTGGGGGACCCGGCGGTGAAGTGCACACAGGAGCGTGGAGATGGTCTGTAGGAGAGGCTGGAGCAACAGTCTGCTGCTGCCAGCACATGCTCTGCTGAAAAGCAGGGTGTGGTAATCAAACCCTCCAGTATTGATCTTAAAGGGGCAGCTGCACTGCAAACAGCAACAACCTCAGCAGAAAGCAGAAAAAAAATGCAAACAAAAATGTAAATAAGAATGGAAGTGGTGCAAGTGGTGTGAATAGTGTGTGTGATAATGGTGAAGGGTCAGGTGTTGGAAGGGCAGTTTCTGCTGGAGGTATGGTTGGTGTGAATGGTGCCAGCGTGGGGACTTCTAATGAAATTGGTGAGGCTGAGGTAAGTGAGGTGGAGATGGTTGACTGTGAGGTTGAGGGTTCAGGGAATATAGGGGCTGGTCCATCGTCCCTCTCACCTGCAGCCGCCATTAGTTATGCGGCTGCTGCCGCTGGGGTTCCACAGGGGTCTTCCTCATCTCCGGACCCAGGGAATGAAGCTTTTCGCCACCGTTTCCTGGAGGCCCTCAAAAAAGGGGAGCGGACAATCAATGTAGAGGGAAGAGAGGTGGCGTTGTCCTACTGGCTAGATAAGTTTGGTCTAGCTGCCTTCCAAGAGAAAAGGGGGGGGAGACTGTGTGGTCCCTCCTGACTGCCGGGCAGGGGGTCTCCAGGAGAAATGTGGTTCGTCTTCGCTGGAGGGGCGATGAGGCGTGTCCATCCAGGACAAATGTGGTGAAGCTCCTCGTGAAGATGGACTTCAGGGCTATTGACATCTTTGCTCTGATACATCCTTTTGGGACCTCCACCTTTGATATCAGCTTTGTTCGGCCGGAGGGCTTGGAGCTCTTTTGGTCGAATTATGAGCTGGTAAAAGAGGAGCCCGGCTGGCGAGGTTTCGCCGTGGAAGCAATTTTTCGCCAAAGTGGGCCGAAGAAAGTGACCGTTTTAACATGTAATGAGTCTCTTTCTGGCGTTGACATAATGACCTGGTTGAGTCGGTACGGCGAGGTTGTGGAGGTCCCGAAGAAGAACCGGGACAATTTTGGTATCTGGTCAGGGGGCTGGACCTTCATGGTAAAGTTGAAGCGTTCAGGGGGCACTGTCACCCACATCCCTTCCTCGGCTTTTCTGGGAAGGGATCGGATTCTGGTCTTCTACCAGGGGCAGAAGAAAGTGCCACAGGTGCGGTGATCCTCGCCACTTCAGCGCGGGCTGCAAGGTGCAGAAATGTGCCTTGTGTGGCGAGGTAGGTCACTTCGCCGCATCCTGTGGTGTCATTCGATGTCACCTGTGTGGTGATCTAGGTCACCCGTTCAGCCGCTGCCCTCGTTCCTTCTCTAATGCCATGGCCAGCCGAGCGGAGGGGAGCCGTGAGGAAGTTCCTGGCGGTGCAACTTCTGCAGAGGTTGGAGGTGGTAGCGGGGGAGGAGCTGAGGGGCCGATGAGGAATGGCAGGGCTAGGGGCCCCTCTTACCAGCGGAGGCAGGCAAAGCGTCAGGAGGGCAGGGGGCAGGAGGAGCCTCGGGAAACTGGGGTAATGGCTGCCCCCTCCTCCGAGGCGACGGCCCATGTCACTGAGGCCCCGGGGGAGGAAGCGGTGAATGAGGAGATCAGACGGATGGAGAATGAGGAAGTGGCTGATCTCTCAGATGCCTATCAATATGAAAGTTTTGATGAGGATGGAGGGGAACAGCCAAAAGAAATGGGTGACAAGGGTTCCAAGAGTGCCAAAAGTAAAAAAAAAAGAAGACACAAGGTGGAAAATCTTCTTCCCTGACCAAGGTGCCTAAGGAAGGTCCCACCGACTCCCCTCTGATCCCCCTCTCCAACCGGTTCCAAGCCCTTGACGATCCTGCTGAGACGGGAGTCGGGGGTGAGGTTCCGGAGGTAACATCGGGAGGGCCTTTGGGTGGCGGGGGAGTCCCTTCTCCCGGGGGTGTGTCTTCCTCGGGAGGTGGGGACGACCCTCGGTCCGGAGTTGAGAAAGAAGTAGGAGGGATGGATACCTCTGTCTCTCTGAAAAGAAGAGGGGGGTTTCATCGTCCGGAGATGAGCGGGCTAAGAAAAAGGGTGGGGTGAAGAAAAAGGCCATCTAACTCGATCACTCATGATGGCGGCACCCACCCCGTTGACTCTAGCGACCATTAATGTCGCTAGTATAAAGTCTGATGCGGCTAGATTTGCGGCCTTTGATTTTCTCACCCGATTTGAGGCTGAAATTTTGTTTTTGCAGGAGACCAGGCTTACGGATATGGGGGCCATACGCAAGGCGAAGAGCGAGTGGAAGTGCGGGTCTTCGTACTGGTCTCTTGCGGCCGAGCCGTGTAGCGGGGTGGCAGTCCTTTTTAAGACTGCATCGGTTGAATGCCGGAGAGTTATCGAGTTAGAAATGGGGAGGTGCCTGGTCTTAGACGTCTTCATGAGGGGACAGGAGCTTCGGCTCATTAACATCTATGGTCCGCAGTCAAAGTGGGACCGTAAATGTCTCTTCCTGAAGATTAAGCCCTATCTTTTTACGAGTCGGCAGGTGGTCTTTGGAGGTGACTTTAACACTGTCACAAGGCTTCGTGATAGGGGAGGCTCCATTGACCGGCTGGCTTATGATAGTAATACTCTTAATAGCATAGCTAGTGACGCTCGCCTGGTGGATGTCCACATCCGGCACACCCCAGGTCACTGTGGTTTCACCTTTCATAGAGGTAATTGTAGGTCTAGGATAGACAGGTTTTTTTTAAAGGAGGAAGCCATCTCTTCAGCAGTGTCCGTTGTTGAGGTGGAGTTCTCCGATCACTGTCTGATTTCTTTTTCTCTGAATGTTTCAGAAACCCCTCGGATGGGAAGGGGACTATGGAAGCTGAATTCATCCCTCTTGGAAGAAGCAGAGATAAGACAATCCTTTGAGGACTTTCTTCAGAGCCAGGTACCCCTTTTGGATCTCTGTAGCGATAAGTCAGAGTGGTGGGAGATGTTCAAAGATCGGGTTGCGAGTTTCTTCCGCCAGCTCTCGAGCCTCAGGAGCCTGAGCAGGTACCGCCTGTGTCAGGAACTGAGGAGGAAACTCGAACATCTCGTCTCGGCTGGAGGTGACCGTGAGGAGATCTCCAGAGTGAAGTCTTTACTCAAGAGGTGTCAGTACGATAGGCACACATCTTTTGTTTTTGAGAGGGATTTCGGGAGGTGCCGCTCGCCTGACCCCTACAGAAACTGTAAGATGTCAGTGAGTTGTAAGGTGGTGACAGGTTTGGTCGACGATACGGGTTCCCTGAAAAGATCCAAATCAGGGATCCTGAAGGTGATCAGATCTTTCTACTCACACCTCTTGGGGAAGAGGGATCTGGATCGGAACATGATGTCGGCTTTCCTGGCCGAGGCCATCCCTGGAGGGATGACCCCTCGCTTCACGTTTTGACAGAACAAATCAGGGAAGAGGAAGTGCGACTGGCCATTGATGGGCTTCGGCCTAAGAAATCGCCAGGTCCGGATGGCTTAACATCTGAGTTTTATAAGACCTTTAGGGACTCCTTGGTCCCTCTCTTGACTGAGGTGTTTAACGAGTGTCTCTCCTCGGGCTCTCTTTCCCAGTCGATGAGGCAGTCTGCCCTGATTATCCTGTCAAAGGGTAAGGACCCGTCCCGTATTGAGAATTGGCGTCCCATAGCGCTTCTCAATACGGACCGGAAGGTTCTGGCAAAGGTGCTGTTCAAACGGCGGGTGAAGTTTGCACCCCGGCTCCTTTCGGGGGCCCAGCACTGCTTTGTTCCAGGCCGCAGTACGTTTAGTGCTGTGCTCGGTGTCCGAGAGGCAGTGGAGCAGGGCAGGGCAGGTCACTGGAAGGGGTACTTGCTGTCCTTAGACCAGGCGAAGGCTTTTGATCGGGTTAACCATGAGTACCTCTGGTCCGTCCTTCTGAGGTACGGTCTGCCTGGGGGGTTTGTAAATTGGCTAAAGATCTTTTACACGGGGGCAGAGACTTTCCCGCTCGTGAATGGTTGGTCTGGCCGCCCTTTTGAGGTTGGGTCTGGGGTCCGCCAGGGCTGTCCATTGAGCCCGCTTTTATACGTGTTCGCGATAGATCCCCTTTTAAGGAGGATTGAGCGTGGGCCTTTGGCGGGAGTCAGGATGGACCAGGTGGCCCCGGAAGCCACTCTGAGGGTGGTAGCGTATGCCGATGACGTCTCCCTTTTCGTGTCCTCGGGTGAGGAGGCGGAGTGGGTCATGTCTGAGGTTGATCGCTACTTGGAGGCTTCTGGGTCCAGAATTAATCAGGAAAAGTGTGAGAGTCTCTGGCTGGGAGGGGGAGACCCTAGTTTTGGTCTCCCGGACACTCTTCCAGAGCCCCAGGCATCGGCAAAAATCCTAGGCATCGAATTTGGCCCTGGGGACTACCCCCAGCAAAATTGGGAGGGCAGACTTAAGATCGCAGCCCAGAAGGTGGACCAATGGAAGGGTTGGTCTTTGACCCTGAGGGAAAGGGTTAGCCTGGTTAAGGGTTTTTTGCTACCCTTCTTAATATACCTGGGCAGTGTCTGCATGTTGCCAGAGCCGCTCTGGACACTGGTCTACAGCCTGTTTTTCCAGATGTTATGGGGAAATAGGCTGAACCTAGTCAAGCGGGAGGTCACATATCGCACAAGGAGACTAGGAGGGTTGGGTATGGTCACCCAGTGGTGTTTCTAATAAACACTTTTGTCAAGACTAACATCGCCAACCTCTGGTCAGAGAGGGCTCCTCCGTGGGTATTCTCCTGCAGGGGATGGCTTCGGCCCTTCTTCCAGGAATGGGAGACAGGAGGGCAAGTGAAGGACCTGCGCACACCGCACGGGCATCTCCCGGCTTACGCTACCCCGGTTCTGAAGGTGATCTTCTGGTGGGGTCTGGGAATGTGGGAGATCAGGACCATGTTGAGGAAATTCCTTGACAGGAGGGTTCTGTTGACCCATTTCCAGAAGCCTCTAGTGCTCAAAGATTGCCCAAGTCGGGATCTGGAGGGTGGGCTGAGGTTATTGAATTCTACACGGGTCCCCTTGAAGTTTTGGGACTTGGCTTGGCGCTGCTTCCATGGGAAACTGTACGTAAGGGACAACCTGAAGTGTAGGAACTCCGATGATCGGGGTTGTCCCCGTGAGGGGTGTTGCGACACGCTGGAAAGCATGGAGCACTTCCTCCTTCAGTGTCCTTTTAATACAGGGGTCTACAACAGGGTGGGTGCTTCCATAGGCTGGCCTCGGCTGGCACACCTTTCCTATGCGGAGTGGGCGTATGGGGCATTCGGATCCCTGGGTGGCCGAGATCGGGGCACTTTATTTCTAGTCAGTTTAGTCGTCAGGTTTTACACGTGGAACGCACGGTGCTTAGTGTCAACTCAGCAGAAAATCCTCCCCCGGGACGAGGTTGTTAGGAACATTCTGGGTGGCCTGGTGAAGGTGCGCTCTCTGGAGTATGACAGGCTAGGTGCAGCGAGGGCCTCTCTTCTCTGGAGAGGGTTCTCATTTAATGTACCTAGGGCTTAGATAAGTAGGTAAATGATAGGGACAGGTAGATAGCCTCAGTAGGGACAGGTAGATAGTTAGGGACAGGACAGGGACAGCCCAGGGACAGTTAGGTAGGCACGCGGTGAGTTAGGTAGGGTAGTAGGGTCAGGCAGGGAGAGACAGGGAAAGGTAGGTAGATAAATAGGGGCAGATGTCTAGACAGGTAGGGTCGGCTGGTAGAGTAAGGATTGCTAGGGTAGAAGCCTGTCATCTCCGGTTTCCCGGTGGCGGGCTGGGGCTTTTCACTATCAGATTTTTGTTTTGCAGAAGTGAATTACTGATATAGGGCTTACAGGCACCAATCCTGGCTCTGGGTAAGTGTTGTAATATAGAGTAATGTAGCAGTGTATTGTAAGGGTTAATGCACCTGTCTTTTAAGCGAGAGGTTATGAGTTCCATTGTGAGGTTATTTTTGTATTGTGTGGTTTTTTTTTTTGGTTTTTTTTGTGGTGGGAGGGAGGGGTTTGGTGGTAGGTTGTTTATGGTTGTATTTGCTGTGTAAAAAGGGGGAATATATATATATATATATATATATATATATATATATATATATAATACAAAAATTATAAAATTAAAAAAAAAAAAAAATTGTGTGTTTTAGATAGATGTGTTTAAGCCAGGTGGCTATAGTGTTTCTTTTTGGGCGATGGACCAGAGTTTTCTTTGTCAGGTTTGGTATGAAGTGTGTATGTGCGCGTCTATTAATAAAATGTTTCTTCTCTCCTTGGGTAAGGTAACCTGGGGAGGAGGAGATCTGGAGAATCAAAAGACAAGTAAAGGACAGAAAACAACATAAGAAAGAAAGATGGAGGAAGCTTCTCTGAGAGAGAAGAAGGCAGTTTGTTTTCTTTTGCGGGGTTGCTTTGACTGGGGGCAGTGATGCTGGACTCGGACTTTGCTTTGGACTGGGGGGGTAATGTTGGACTCGGACAGTTGCTTTTGCTGGGGTTTTGATTTTTGCTATTTATTGATTGTAAGTTTTGTATTTTTATAATAAAAGAGTTCACTACATACAGATTTATACAGCCACCACTAGAGGGAGCTCACTACATACAGATTTTTGCAGCTGCCACTAGAAGGCGCTCACTACATACATCTTTATTGACATGTAGCTAGAGAGAGATGAGTGCATGTCACAATTCTTCTCCCATAAGAGAGTAAATTATAATGCTGTGGCCTACAATTACAGCCAGTTTGCAACAGCACAAAAATTGCTAACCTCAAACAAGTATAATTCGGCCAGCCTGAAAAACTACATATAGGATACATATAATAGGGCCAGCTTTAACCAGTGCAACTATAGCATTGCAGTTGTGAGGGCAGAAGATGATTCACGGCTTCTCATGTCATCTCCCAGTGACATGTTCTTCTTCCTGCGCAGAATGCAATACATCGCTGTCTGTGTGATACATTATAGGGCGATTAGTGCTGTGTGGGGGGTAATGGAGCCGTCTGTCAGTCACTGGAGGAGATGGAGGAGCCTTGTAGTCTCACGTTCACATGTCTTGAGTTGCGGAGGGTCCTCATGTGGGATCGGGAAGGTGCTGCGGAGCGGAGGGGAAGGTGCTGCAGACGCCGGCTCTGGTCACGGCCAAGACACTAATCTGGAGATCATTAATACACAGCGAGATGCATTGTTTATGCTTCTGATACTGGAAGAACGGTAATTTATTATTTAGGGAAAATGTTCACAGACGACACAAACATTTCTGTTGGCCATTTAAGCGATTTCCATCTGTGAGCAGAAGTGCGGCCACCTCTGCTCATTTTAGGAATCATTGGGGTGTCCTATTTTACATGTCTTTGCTATCATAAAAAAAAAACACATCAGACAACAAAAAACAGTAGGATACTACAACAAAGGTATCAAAACCCATATTTAAATGTCCTATTAAGGGGGATCCAACATTCAGGACCCATATCTATAAGAGCAAAGAGGATCTACTGAGGAGGACCTTGCGTGTGTTGTCCATTGGTTTCAGTACGAGCTGTGTAATTCCTCGTTTATCCTGTGGGGGCGCTGTAGGAATATTGAACACTTACTGCCTGGTTCCTTCACAGATCGCAGGTGATCACTGTGGGTCCTAGTAGCAGGATAAGCTTATCATTGGAGATCATTCTGACAAACTAGGTGTCACAGGTTTACCACGACAGAGAGGAGCCAGAAGACCACAGTGCCTGATTTCTCCTACTCCTGCACTGATTAGAAGCACTTCACCTTCATATTAAATGGTGTAGGTTTCTTTTAGCAGTGCAGGGGTTAATCTCAGTTGAGAGCTCATGAAAGCTTTCCTTCATTAAGGCTCTCAGCTGTTCACTGTTAGTAACTCCTATCTCCTATATACTCTATTCTGGGCCCTGGCTAGTACTTATTGTCAGTGCTAGTTTATGCTGCCTGTCATGAATCCCTGACCGCTGCCACCAATTTGTCAGGAATCTCTGACCGCTGCCACCAATTTGCCACGATTCACACCGTGACCGTCACCCCTACGTCACGGATCGGGGCGACTTTGGGCCAACAGACGGCTATCACATGTGCAGGGGGACTTATCTTAGTTATCCCTCCACTCCACAATGTGATGAAAAAACACACACAAGGCTATTGACCTCTTAGTTTACAGCAGGGGCTTATATTAGGTATCCCACTGCTTTTCAATATACCACGAACTGCAGGGATTTATGTATATCCCGCTTACAGTTCCACTTAACACTTGCAGCTCTCTGGCGCCCCCCTTACTCTCAGGTCAGATGAGGTACTGCACCTGGGGTAATTAGTCGCCAGACAGGCTGCCTGCTATGTACTGGCTATTGGGCACGCTGCAGCGACGCGATAAAATACTCCCACTCAGGCAGGAACAATAATTATCAACGCCGCAGTCGCTACAACATCACCCCAAAAGCCTGCACACTATCACTGCCACCAGCTTCGATTAAACGGGTCCGAAGCTAACCCAACACAGTAGCGTATTTCCCTTCAGGAGACTTAGGGTACGGTTTAGAACAGGAGAACGAACTAGTATTAAATAATATACCCCATCAAAAGTTTCAGGCAGTGTTTTATCAAAATATTTTACAAAGATGTTACAAATGAGACAATTGCGAATATGTACAAGGTAATTAGAACATAAAGGGGATTAAAGGAGAAAAGATAACACTCACATGTTCTCAGTTCATTGCATTGCAGGCAACCATACGTCCCAGTTCATTGGACGTGCTCAGGGCTCTTCCAGGAGAAGACAAGAAATCAAGAAGAAGAATGAGCTGGGGATCTTGGCAGACAGTTATAGCTTCAGCCTGTGACATCCCAGAAAGGGGTTGGATCACCTCGTCCCTCCTACCTCTTCAGTCTAACTAAACTTTAAACTATTTTCTCTAATTTCTATAACTTCGCTACAAAACATGTCATAGTCATAACAAACCTAGCATTCATCTCGGATTAACGTGGACATTCTAATGAGATCAAATATGTCCTATCTGTGATACATATTTACAGAGAAATCCCTACTTCTTCACCAGATGGAATTAGAAGCCCATGTTTAGAGGGATGGGCAGATCCACCGAGGGAGAGTAAGAATATATATTTTCGTGTTCTTAACGTAAACGGTTTGCATAATATCTTACAAAAACAGAACAAAGAACTTCCATGGGTTTCTGGAAACTTCTAGACACTTCTAAACAGTTCTCTGCTAGAGGAAGATTTGAGCCTAGTCGTAAATACCTTTCGGCCATAAAACTCCCCCCAGTGCATTGACACGGCAGCTCTTGGCTGAGTGAAAGGGAAGGGGGGGCTTTTTAGCCCACAGCCTGCTAGCAAGAGAAACTACTTATATGATATTTCATACCATATCGTGACACCTCCCCCTTTTGGTGTGCGCTAGGAACCCCACGGTATGCCTCCATGAGCACCTCAGTAGGTTCACCCTGGCGGGACAGTCCATCAGCATTCCCATGCTCTTTGCCCGTTTTGTGTTCAATGGTGAAGTCAAACTGCTGAAGGGCAAGGCTCCAACGTAGCAACCTGCCGTTGGTTCCACACATGGCGTTTAGCCAGCGCAGAGGGTTGTGGTCGGTCACCACAGTGAAGGGGCGACCGTACAAGTAGGGCTGCAAGCGCTGCAGGGTCCAGACTATGGCCAGGCACTCCTTCTCGATGGTGGGGTAGGCCACTTCCCTCGGCAAAAGTTTCCGGCTCAGGTATAACACGGGGTGCTCTTGGTCCTCCGAGTCAACCTGGCTGAGCACAGCACCAAGGCCAAACTCGCTGGCGTCGGTCTGCACCAAGAACGGTCGACTGCTGTCGACTGCTTTCAACACAGGGGCGTTGCACAGTGAGGTTTTCAACGCCTGGAAGGCCCCCTCACAGCCATCTGTCCAGTTGACAATGTGGGGTAGCTTCTTCCTGGTGAGGTCCGTCAAAGGTTTTGCCAGGCTACTATAGTACTGTACGAAGCGCCTATAGTACCCTGCAGTGCCCAAGAAGGACATCACCTGTTTCTTGGTCACGGGAGTGGGCCAGTTCACGATCGCACCCACTTTCTCCGGCTCTGGCTTCAGAGTGTTCCCGCCTACCTGGTGCCCCAGGTAGTGAACCTCCCTCATGCCCATCTAGCACTTTCCCGGCTTGATAGTCAGTCCTGCTTGGTGAATTAGCCTGAGCACCTCCTCGAGATGCTGCAGGTGTTCCTCCCAGGAGGAACTGAAGATGGCAATGTCATCCAAGTACGCCACGGCGTACTTCTCCAGTCCCTGAAGCAGGAGGTTGACCATCCGCTGGAAAGTGGCAGGGGCTTTCTTCATGCCGAAGGGCATGACGGTGGACTCGTACAGTCGAAAGGGCGTGATAAAGGCGGACTTCTCCTGCGCCTCGGGGCTCAGGGGAATCTGCCAGTATCCTCTACTCAGATCCATTATTGTTAGGTTATCTGCACCAGCTAACTTATCCAGCAGCTCCTCGATGCGCAGCATTGGGTGCGCGTCAGAGGCTGTGATGGCGTTGAGCCCCCTGTAGTCCACGCAGAACCGGGTGGTCTGGTCTTTCTTTGGCACGAGAACTACAGGTGAGGCCCACGCGCTCTTTGACCGTTGAATCACCCCCAGCTGTAACATCTCATCGATCTCTTGGCGCATAATCTGCTGCACCTGGTCAGAGATTCGATAGGGTGTTCGCCGTAGTGGGGCGTGATTCCCGGTGTCCACCTCGTGGACTGCTAACTTAGTCCTCCCAGGTCGGTTGGAGAACACGACCCGGAAGGGTTCCAGTGTGGTTTGCAACTGCAACCGCTGGGGTTCAGTTAACGAGGCACTTACCTCCACGTCCTCGATAGACCCTTGGCCTTGGCTTGGGCCAGCATGTCCAGGAGGGTGTCTTCCTCCCCGTCTTCGGGCACGCTGCAGACCGGTAGGACGAAAGGTTCACGTTCGTGATGAGCCTTCATCATGTTGACGTGAAAGGCCTTTCGCCTACCCCGAGCGTGGTCAAGCGTGACCACGTAAGTGACCGGGTTGAGCTGTTGGTGGACGACGTACGGGCCCTCCCAGGCTGCCTGAAGCTTATCCGTTGGTACGGGGACAAGCACCCACACCTTTTGACCCACGTGGTAGGTCCGCTCCCGGGCGTTCTGGTCGTACCAGTGCTTCTGGTCAGCCTGAGCCTGCGTCATGGGACAATATCCTCAGAACTAATAATACAGATAATAAATGGGAAATGTTTAAGAACATCCTAAATAGGCAGTGTAAGCGGTTTATACCTTGTGGGAATAAAAGGACTAGAAATAGGAAAAACCCAATGTGGCTAAACAAAGAAGTAAGACAGGCAATTAACAGTAAAAAGAAAGCATTTGCACTACTAAAGCAGGATGGCACCATTGAAGCTCTAAAAAACTATAGGGAGAAAAATACTTTATCTAAAAAACTAATTAAAGCTGCCAAAAAGGAAACAGAGAAGCACATTGCTAAGGAGAGTAAAACTAATCCCAAACTGTTCTTCAACTATATCAATAGTAAAAGAATAAAAACTGAAAATGTAGGCTCCTTAAAAAATAGTGAGGAAAGAATGGTTGTAGATGACGAGGAAAAAGCTAACATATTAAACACCTTCTTCTCCACGGTATTCACGGTGGAAAATGAAATGCTAGGTGAAATCCCAAGAAACAATGAAAACCCTATATTAAGGGTCACCAATCTAACCCAAGAAGAGGTGCGAAACCGGCTAAATAAGATTAAAATAGATAAATCTCCGGGTCCGGATGGCATACACCCACGAGTACTAAGAGAACTAAGTAATGTAATAGATAAACCATTATTTCTTATTTTTAGGGACTCTATAGCGACAGGGTCTGTTCCGCAGGATTGGCGCATAGCAAATGTGGTGCCAATATTCAAAAAGGCTCTAAAAGTGAACCTGGAAATTATAGGCCAGTAAGTCTAACCTCTATTGTTGGTAAAATATTTGAAGGGTTTCTGAGGGATGTTATTCTGGATTATCTCAATGAGAATAACTGTTTAACTCCATATCAGCATGGGTTTATGAGAAATCGCTCCTGTCAAACCAATCTAATCAGTTTTTATGAAGAGGTAAGCTATAGGCTGGACCACGGTGAGTCATTGGACGTGGTATATCTCGATTTTTCCAAAGCGTTTGATACCGTGCCGCACAAGAGGTTGGTACACAAAATGAGAATGCTTGGTCTGGGGGAAATTGTGTGTAAATGGGTTAGTAACTGGCTTAGTGATAGAAAGCAGAGGGTGGTTATAAATGGTATAGTCTCTAACTGGGTCGCTGTGACCAGTGGGGTACCGCAGGGGTCAGTATTGGGACCTGTTCTCTTCAACATAATCATTAAACTAAAGCAATTGTTACCATCCACCTCTCGTGTCTCCCCTTTTCCCCATAGTTTGTAAGCTTGCGAGCAGGGCCCTCACTCCTCCTGGTATCTGTTTTGAACTGTATTTCTGTTATGCTGTAATGTCTATTGTCTGTACAAGTCCCCTCTATAATTTGTAAAGCGCTGCGGAATATGTTGGCGCTATATAAATAAAATTATTATTATTATTATTAATGATCTGGTAGAAGGTTTACACAGTAAAATATTGATATTTGCAGATGATACAAAACTATGTAAAGCAGTTAATACAAGAGAAGATAGTATTCTGCTACAGATGGATCTGGATAAGTTGGAAACTTGGGCTGAAAGGTGGCAGATGAGGTTTAACAATGATAAATGTAAGGTTATACACATGGGAAGAAGGAATCAATGTCACCATTACACACTGAATGGGAAACCACTGGGTAAATCTGACAGGGAGAAGGACTTGGGGATCCTAGTTAATGATAAACTTACCTGGAGCAGCCAGTGCCAGGCAGCAGCTGCCAAGGCAAACAGGATCATGGGGTGCATTAAAAGAGGTCTGGATACACATGATGAGAGCATTATACTGCCTCTGTACAAATCCCTAGTTAGACCGCACATGGAGTACTGTGTCCAGTTTTGGGCACCGGTGCTTAGGAAGGATATAATGGAACTAGAGAGAGTACAAAGGAGGGCAACAAAATTAATAAAGGGGATGGGAGAACTACAATACCCAGATAGATTAGCGAAATTAGGATTATTTAGTCTAGAAAAAAGACGACTGAGGGGCGATCTAATAACCATGTATAAGTATATAAGGGGACAATACAAATATCTCGCTGAGGATCTGTTTATACCAAGGAAGGTGACGGGCACAAGGGGGCATTCTTTGCGTCTGGAGGAGAGAAGGTTTTTCCACCAACATAGAAGAGGATTCTTTACTGTTAGGGCAGTGAGAATCTGGAATTGCTTGCCTGAGGAGGTGGTGATGGCGAACTCAGTCGAGGGGTTCAAGAGAGGCCTGGATGTCTTCCTGGAGCAGAACAATATTGTATCATACAATTAGGTTCTGTAGAAGGACGTAGATCTGGGGATTTATTATGATGGAATATAGGCTGAACTGGATGGACAAATGTCTTTTTTCGGCCTTACTAACTATGTTACTATGTTACTATGTTGTCATGCACCAACTGCGTCAAGGTCTGCATCTTGTCAAGGAAGCGCATGACATACTCCACTATGGACACTTCAGAAGGGTTCGGCTCCTCTTCCCAGGATTCTCTTACCAACCCAAGGGGTCCCCGGACTCGCCTGCCATACAGGAGCTCGAAGGGGGAGAAACCCGTCGAGGCCTGTGGAACCTCTCGGTAAGCGAACAGCAGGTGTGGGAGGTACCGCTCCCAGTCGCGCCCTTGAGTCTCAACCAGCATGCGTAGCATCTGTTTGAGGGTACCATTGAAGCGTTCACACAAGCCATTGGTCTGTGGGTGATACGCACTCGATACCAGGTGCTTCACCTGCATTCTCTTACAGAGAGCCTCCATTAGGCGAGACATAAATTGGGTCCCTTGATCAGTAAGCATTTCCCTGGGAAATCCTACACGTGAAAAGATAGCCAACAGGGCATCCGCCACCTTATCTGCCCTAGTTGACGACAGAGCTACTGCCTCTGGGTACCGGGTAATGTAGTCTACCACAGTAAGGATATATCGCTTTCCAGAGCTGCTGGGGACGGACAGCGGGCCCACAATGTCCACCGCGATCCTCTGGAAAGGCTCTTCTATCACTGGTAAAGGAATCAGGGGAGCCTTAAGAGCAGGCCCCGCCTTCCCCACTCTTTGACAAGGAGCGGCAGTAGTTTGACACATCTGTCCCCATCTTAGGCCAATAGAAGTGTTGAGACAGCCGGGCCTTAGTTTTGCTGATCCCCAATTGTCCAGCTAGCGGGAACTCATGGGCAATCCGCAACAACTCACCCCGGAATTGCTGCGGGACGACCAGCTGTCTTTCCCTCAACCACTCCTTTTGTGATTCTCCGGGTACTGTCTCCCAGTAGAACCTTCCTCATTCCCATAACACCTTCTCCTTATCAGTCTCAGAGAAGAGCGTCCCAGCAAGTTGTCTCAAACTCTCTAGGCTCGCATCTGTGTGCAGAGCGGCCTGAAACTCCTGGCTAGGGGAAGCCAAAAGCGACGTCAGGGTCCCTTCCCCACGGGAACCCTCTTGGACCTGCTCTGGGTCCACCTCTGGTTCAGTCACAGTGATGACTGAGGAGGGTCCGGAAGGCTGACAGTTCTCTGCGTTCGGGGCACTCTGACTGCGGATGACAGCAGCTACGTAGGCTGTCTCCCCGGGGGTTTCTACAGACCTATCAGCCGGCGCTGCTATGGGCTCTACCTCCCCATCCACCCCCAACACTCCAGGGGCAGTGCTACTTATGGGCCTGTTACCTTCCTCGGTGTCACTTGTCACTTTCATGGCATCACCTTCCTCACGGTTTCCATGCATCTCCCCATTTCCTGTAGCACCGACACTTGCCCCTGTTAGGGGTTCCTCAGCCATCTCACTCCGCAGAGCGACGTGGCTGGGCACGCCTGTACCTATGGACACATTAACCTTCACAGAAAAATCATTATCAGGTTCAGTTGGCACAGGTACAACATTTTCACCATCAATCCTAGGGAAAAATGGTTATTAGATGCATCATTACAAGATAAGGTATGGTCAGGTAACACATGCGATTTCTCATCATCATCATCATCAGGGTTAACGTTACCCTTATTAGCAGATTGGGGAGGGCTGTCAGGAACATAGTACGCAACCATCCTCCCCAAATCAGTCCCCAACAAAACATCAGTGGGCAAATTATCAGACAGCCCCACTTCCGTCACCCCGCTCCCGGCACCCCAATCAAGATAAACCCAGGCCATCGGTAAGGGACAGCTGATGCCCCCAATCCCCGTGACAGTTAGGGTTTTCCCCGGAATGATTTCTTCAGGGGCCGCCAGTTCGGGTCGGATGAGGGTTCGTTCAGCCCCAGTGTCCTTGAGGCCTGTAGCAACATGGCCTCCCATAGTGACGTGCTGTACGTTGTCACACACCCTCCCAGCCACACCACCCACCAAAAGAACTGCTGCATTAGGCCCTGGGGCCTTGGATGAGGGGTACTTCTGCTTGACTGGACAGTAGGGACTGATATGACCAGTCTGATTGCAGTGGTAACACTTGCGGGGTTCGGTGGTAGGTCTGGTGCTGTTGGCTACGGGGACAGGACCTCTGGTGTGCTGGCTGGCAGGGGTACTGGCGTTGGTTGCAGGCTTACCCCCTCTCCAGCTGGTGGTGACTGGCTTCCGCACTTCCGATCTACGGTTGGCCTCATAGGCATCGGCAATCTGCGCTGCTTTCGTCACGTCTTTGGGTTCTCTGTCCATCACGAACTGTCGCACCTCAGCTGGGCAAAGATGAAAGAACTGGTCTTTGATCATCAGGTCTCGCAGCTGTGCAAAGGTGGTCACTGACAGTCCTTGGATCCACTGGTCAAAGTGGGTCCCCAGTCCATGCACCACATCACTGTAACTGTCGTGTGGGGCACGTTGGAGGGTCCGGAACTTTCAACGGTACACCTCGGGTGTAAGCTGGTACTTGGCTATCAGGGCCTGCTTGATGGCCTCATAGTCTCCATCTTGTTCTTGAGGGAGGGCAGCAAACGCCTCCAGAGCTTTGCCTCTCAACCCTGGTGCCAGGTATCGTGCCCATTGGTCTGTAGGCAGCCGGTACTGTCTGCAGGCTTTCTCAATGGCCCACAGAAAAGTGTCCAAGTCCCCATCCTTTTCCATCACAGGAAAGTGCTCGGGCCGGGGCTTCGGTGTCTGAGCGCTGCTGGGCTCACGGCTGGACTGGGACGACCCCTGCATTTGCAGTTGGGCTAACTGCAGCTGGTACTCCCGCTCCACTTGCCGCTCGGCTCGCTGGGCCTGGGCTTCTCGCTTGGCTCGGGCCTCGGCCTCCTGCCGGTATTGCTGAATCGGCTGCCGACGTCCCTCATGGTCGTCAGTGGGGAATTCTTTCAAGGCCGCCTGCAGGTGGGGGTCCAATTCGCCTGGATTGCTAACAGGGCCAGCATTCAGTGGTTGGACCTCTGCTGCAGCACCATGTTCGCTTGTGCTGGCTTCTGCGGCCTCTGAGCTCTGAGAGTGGTCTAGAGCGGCTTCCCATTGCACCAGATCTGCGACCAGTTGGGCTTTGTTTTTGCTTGCAAAGTCAATGTGCTGTGACTTGCATAAGGCAACAAGGGTGTCTCTGGTCTGCTTCTCATAAAAGACTTCTCCCAGCACAACCATGGTTGTCAAATAAAAGATAGGACAGAAAAACGAAGAGAAAGGGAGGGGATAATTACCAGTACGCAATTGTCTCAAGACTAAAAAACACTGAGTTCGTTCTCCAACCTTATTTGCGCAGAGTCCTCGCAAGAACTCTGCAAGTTTTTAGTGAGAGGAATGATCACTCAAACCAAATCACTAATGCTCTAAGATCCCACCGCCTTGCCACCAATTTGTCAGGAATTCCTGACCGCTGCCACCAATTTGCTACGATTCACACCGTGACCGTCACCCCTACGTCACGGATCGGGGCGACTTTGGGCCAACAGACGGCTATCACATGTGCAGGGGGGCTTATCTTAGTTATTCCTCCACTCAACAATGTGATGAAAAAACACACACAAGGCTATTGACCTCTTAGTTTACAGCAGGGGCTTATATTAGGTATCCCACTGCTTTTCAATATACCACGAACTGCAGGGATTTATGTATATCCCGCTTACAGTTCCACTTAACACTTGCAGCTCTCTGGCGCCCCCCTTACTCTCAGGTCAGATGAGGTACTGCACCTGGGGTAATTAGTCGCCAGACAGGCTGCCTGCTATGTACTGGCTATTGGGCACGCTGCAGCGACGCGATAAAATACTCCCACTCAGGCAGGAACAATAATTATCAACGCCGCAGTCGCTACAACATCACCCCAAAAGCCTGCACACTATCGCTGCCACCAGCTTCGATTAAACGGGTCCGAAGCTAACCCAACACAGTAGCGTATTTCCCTTCAGGAGACTTAGGGTACGGTTTAGAACAGGAGAACGAGCTAGTATTAAATAATATACCCCATCAAAAGTTTCAGGCAGTGTTTTATCAAAATATTTTACAAAGATGTTACAAATGAGACAATTGCGAATATGTACAAGGTAATTAGAACATAAAGGGGATTAACCCCTTTCTGACCTCGGATGGGATAGTACGTCCGAGGTCAGATCTCCTGCTTTGATGCAGGGCTCCGCGGTGAGCCCGCATCAAAGCCGGGACATGTCAGCTGTTTTGAACAGCTGACATGTGCCCGTAATAGGCGCGGGCAGAATCGCGATCTGCCCGCACCTATTAACTAGTTAAATGCCGCTGTCAAACGCAGACAGCGGCATTTAACTACCGCTTCCGGCCGGGCGGCCGGAAATGACGTCATCGCCGACCCCCGTCACATGATCGGGGGTCGGCGATGCGTCAGGATGGTAACCATAGAGGTCCTAGAGACCTCTATGGTTACTGATCACCGGTGGCTGTGAGCGCCACCCTGTGGTCGGCGCTCACAGCACACCTCCATTTCTGCTACATAGCAGCGATCAGCAGATCGCTGCTATGTAGCAGAGGCGATCGAGTTGTGCCTGCTTCTAGCCTCCCATGGAGGCTATTGAAGCATGGCAAAAGTTAAAAAAAAAAAAGTTAAAAAAAATGTGAAAAAAATAAAAAAAATATAAAAGTTTAAATCACCCCCCTTTCGTCCCAATCAAAATAAATCAATAAAAAAAAATCAAATCTACACATATTTGGTATCGCCGCGCTCAGAATCGCCCGATCTATCAATTAAAAAAAAGCATTAACCTGATCGCTAAACAGCGTAGCGAGAAAAAAATTAGAAACGCCAGAATTACGTTTTTTAGGTCGCCGCGACATTGCATTAAAATGCAATAACGGGCGATCAAAAGAATGTATCTGCACCAAAATGCTATCATTAAAAACATCATCTCGGCACGCAAAAAATAAGCCCTCAACCGACCCCAGATCACGAAAAATGGAGACGCTACGAGTATCGGAAAATGGCGCAATTTTTTTTTTTAGCAAAGTTTGGAATTTTTTTTCACCACTTAGATAAAAAATAACCTAGTCATGTTAGGTGTCTATGAACTCGTACTGACCTGGAGAATCATAATGGCAGGTCAGTTTTAGCATTTAGTGAACCTCGCAAAAAAGCCAAACAAAAAACAAGTGCGGGATTGCACTTTTTTTGTAATTTCACCACACTTGGAATTTTTTTCACGTTTTCTAGTACACGACATGCTAAAACCAATGGTGCCGTTCAAAAGTACAACTCGTCCCGCAAAAAATAAGCCCTCACATGGCCAAATTGACGGAAAAATAAAAAAGTTATGGCTCTGGGAAGGAGGGGAGTAAAAAACGAACACGGAAAAATTAAAAATCCCAAGGTCATGAAGGGGTTAAAGGAGAAAAGATAACACTCACATGTTCTCAGTTCATTGCATTGCAGGCAACCATACGTCCCAGTTCATTGGACGTGCTCAGGGCTCTTCCAGGAGAAGACAAGAAATCAAGAAGAAGAATGAGCTGGGGATCTTGGCAGACAGTTATAGCTTCAGCCTGTGACATCCAAGAAAGGGGTTGGATCACCTCGTCCCTCCTACCTCTTCAGTCTAACTAAAATTTAAACTATTTTCTCTAATTTCTATAACTTCGCTACAAAACATGTCATAGTCATAACAAACCCAGCATTCATCTCGGATTAACGTGGGCATTCTAATGAGATCAAATATGTCCTATCTGTGATACATATTTACAGAGAAATCCCTACTTCTTCACCAGATGGAGTTAGAAGCCCGTGTTTAGAGGGATGGGCAGATCCACCGAGGGAGAGTAAGAATATATATTTTCGTGTTCTTAACGTAAACGGTTTGCATAATATGTTACAAAAACAGAACAAAGAACTTCCATGGATTTCTGGAAACTTCTAGACACTTCTGAACAGTTCTCTGCTAGAGGAAGATTTGAGCCTAGTCGTAAATACCTTTTGGCCATAAAACTCCCCCCAGTGCATTGACACGGCAGCTCTTGGCTGAGTGAAAGGGAAGGGGGGGCTTTTTAGCCCACAGCCTGCTAGCAAGAGAAACTACTTATATGATATTTCATACCATATCGTGACACTGCCTAGTTAGGGGATGGTGCTTTGTGGTTGTTATTGGAGAAGGTCGTTGTTGCATTTATCTGTGGCTACTATTGCTAGGTTTTGGGTGTGTGCTAATTCCCACCCTTCTCCTACTTTTTGTTTAACCCCATCCTCCACTCCCAGGTGTTTACCTCTGTTGTTTGTGTGAGTATATTTGTATGATTTGTATTTTCCTTTATCCCTATTCGTATTGCCTTGTTAGTCTGGTTGGTGTATTACGGTTGCACTACTACTCCTCTCTTCCCTGGGTGGGGGAAGGGTACAGACTGAGGGTGGATTCAGGAGCTAAGACAAGGTATGTGGCCCTGGCATCTTCACCATTAGAAGTAATACGGGGAACAGTGCGAGCAAGAGTGCCCCTAGAGTTAGGAACAGGGAAGGAACCCATGGTTCCGGGACACCCAACAATAGAGTCATAACGCTAGGATTATCCAATGTAGAGAGCCTAAAGTCTAGGACCCTGCCTAGGTTTTATCTAATCTATTGTAGATTTTTGGAGATGAAGAATACCCTACATTATCAGATGCTATCTGTCTTGAGAATTTTTCACGTTTTGGACTCCTAAAGATTACCTAGTAATCTGTTAAGGTGTCAATTAATAGATTTAATTCTCCTGCAGCGCCACCACAGGGTAAATAAGGCATTACAACGTCTCCAATGTAATTATATAATGCATGAACTTGTCGGGTCCTCCAGAGAGGGAGACGCTGTATGTAGCCACTTCGTAGCCTGGCTTTTAAATGGAGGCTCTGACCCGGAGATCCTCCTATATTAAAGCCAAATTCCCTATCAGGGTATTTGTAACCCAAACTCTTCAATATATTTTGGTGTGTTTTTGTCATGGTGGTTGAGATTGTCAGAGCACCCTTCCTGCCAGTAAATTCTTTACTGGTTTAACTGGTTTTAAAGCGATAGTCACCTTAAAACAAATTGCTTGTGGTGGGTATCACCACTAAGAGCCATTATGAGGTTATCCTGAAGGAAAATTAAAGTGGTAGCCCATATTGTGCAGAGGAAAACCTACTGGCTATTAGGTGGTGGTACACAGCACCGATCCTAATTAGTAGGAGATTTTAGGAGGTACAAGGTAATAAGGAAAGGAGTGGACCCATTAGGACACCACCGGTCCATGTGGACGTTACAGAAGGAGATACTTCACTCAGTCGCTCCTCTTTGGACTCTCTCTCCAGTCTGCCATGTCATGTTCTTTCTATGACCTAATGTGAAAAAATCTTCGGTACTACTACACTGCGCCCACTGAAATCAATGACCACCCATAGACGAACACAAATTTCGAAAATGGACTAAGAGCGTACTGGTTCCCGTCTGAGTATGAATTTTTGGCCAAAGGCCTAAAAGTCAAATGGTCGGTCCACAACTTTGATCTTTATGTTAAATTTGCTCCTGTTTTCTTTTAGTTTGCCCCCTTCCTCCGATGGTGGCACATGGAGATTACATTTGTCACCCTCAGCCCTGTGAACGGTACATACATGGGACTGTGATTGAGTTTTACTGTGACCCTGGGTACATTCTGTCCAACGATTACAAGTACTTCACGTGCCAGTCTGGAGAGTGGTTCCCATCGTCTCCGCTCTACTGTGAGAAGACGGGTAAGTCGTCACTCCCTGACATATTGATTGTATATGGTGTTTCTTATAGGATCAGATCTATTTCCTTCATTAATGTCCCACTGCACTATAATATGGACTTATGCCAATGTCCCTGGCATCTGATCACTAGTGATCTGGAATATGTGGCACCATCAGGTCTCCTGGACCCCTCAACGAGCCTTTAGTCATAGGAATGGACCACCAGCCATAACAATAAAACAACTGACAGGTGAAGTGAGAACATGTGGTGAGGATGGCGACTGTCAGGGGTGAGTTATGTAAAGAAATGAACAGACAGTCATAAAAGGTGATGTTTTCGAAGCTGAAAATGAGCAAACGTAAGGTTCCATGTGATTGTGACGAGGGCTAAGTTGTGATGGATAGCGACTTGGAGAATCTCCAAACAGAGTCTTACGGGGTGTTTCCGGTATACATAAGGTCTTATGGTCGTTCCTAGTACCATGTAAGTCTTGGGGGTGTTCCAATCATATGGCAGGTCTTATGGGATGGTCCTATTATTTGGCTGGTCTTGTGGGGTGGTCCTGGTATTTGGCAGGTCTTGTGGGGTGGTCCTGGTATTTGGCAGGTCTTGTGAGGTGGTCCTGGTATTTGGCTGGTCTTGTGGGGTGTTACCGGTATTTGGCAGGTCTTGTGGTGTGGTCCTGGTATTTGGCTGGTCTTGTGGGGTGGTCCTGGTATTTGGCAGGTCTTGTGGGGTGGTCCTGGTATTTGGCAGGTCTTGTGAGGTGGTCCTGGTATTTGGCTGGTCTTGTGGGGTGTTACCGGTATTTGGCAGGTCTTGTGGGGTGGTCCTGGTATTTGGCTGGTCTTGTGGGGTGGTCCTGGTATTTGGCAGGTCTTGTGAGGTGGTCCTGGTATTTGGCTGGTCTTGTGGGGTGTTACCGGTATTTGGCAGGTCTTGTGGGGTGGTCCCAGTATGTGAGGGTTAGTACCTACCAAAAGTGGTCCAAGGAAGGACAACTGGTTAATGCCCATGCTGACCTTGTCTACTACCTACTTGGAGTGGAGCCAAAGAAGAAAAGAACATGTTGGCCTGGTCTGAGGAATCAGGTGGGCATCCTGAAACGCGTGGGTCACTTACCTGGGGAAGAGATAGCACTATGGGAAAAAGACAAGCCAGTGTGAGGGGTCAATTTTCTACTGGTATTCTTGGGTCTTGGCATTGTATGGATGTAACACTACCACCTACCTAAACATTGTGCAGATCATGTGCCCACATGAGGACCCTTTTCAGCAGATATGAGTTGGTCAGTAATGGTCTGAGATCATGGTGACGACTTGTATCCAAATCCCTATATCTCCATCCGATCAATCATCTGTGGGACCTGTTGGGAAAACAAGTCAAATCCATAGAGGCCACACTGAGAAATGCACAGGACAAGGATCCACTGCTATTATTGTGCCAGATCCCACCCAACCCCTCAGAGATCTGTGCAGTCCGGGCTTCTATGGGCAGTGATGTCCTCGTGACGTAAGGAACCTATATAATATTGGGCAGGTGGTTTTATTGTTATGGCTGATATGTCTCCTGGCTCATACATGACTGATATTCCGTATTTCTTTTACGGTTTCCAGCTTTCAAAGATCTTCACAAAAATTATAATTATTGATCTTTTTTACCCTTTTTTTTTTTTTTTACTTTGAGTAGAAAAATCCTGGCCTGACAGCCAAGAGACGATGCTGACAACATGGAAGATTGTGGCTTTCACCGCAAGCAGCGTCCTCCTGGTCCTTCTGTTTGTCATCATCGCCAGAAGTTTCCAGACCAAGTTCAAGACCCATTTCCTCCCGAGGTGCGAACCCGGCACCTCACTGTGAGGTTTCTGTATGGGCGATGCGACAATGATGGAGGCCGATGCCTTACACATCGGACATATGTTTCAATAATTGACTAAAATTTCTACCAGTTGATTTTAGCAGCATCGGACATTGTGCACAAAGCACTAAAGAGCTGGGGTGGTGTAGGTCCTACACAGACCTGGCTCTTCTTTGTGCATTGTGGACGGTGAGTAGTGATATCACTTTTATAGGTTCAAGACTGGTGTATAACACGTATTCCCGCCCCAAAAATGTAGTAGCTGGATCAATGGATGGATGGACAGGTCTGTTATATTGATTCTGTAATTAAACTATCTAATATCTTTTTCACTCCTCCTTCTAGAAGTCCCCAGGACAGCTCGGCAGAGCCGGACTTTGTGGTGGTGGACGGCGTCCTGGTCATGCTTCCTTCCTATGATGAAGCGGTCAGCAGCGGCGTGAACGTCACCCCTCCTGGCTATATGTCCTCTGCTGGCCAGAGGAGTCCGTCTCACACGGAAGAATCCCACCCTCCCGCCTATCCTGGTAACCCCAACACGGACAGTTTATGCGAGGAGTCGGAGACCTTCGACAGCTTGTTGGAATCCCCCGACCTTCATCACACGTTACAGTCTTCTTCCATGACACACATGAGGACGCCGGGCACACAGAACATGAACAGCGAAACGGCGACCACAAGTCCGAGCATCGACATAGCAGACGGTAAGGAAAGCAAGCTGCTCGGGAGGAAAAGTCTGCCGCCTCTCCTGTGCGTTTCACCGGATTACCGCTCATTATTTGAAATGCATTTTATACCTAGATCTTCTAATAGATAAGATCTGACCACCGCTCCCATCATCTCAATAACAATGTCCGTTTTCCTCCTAACAGAAATCCCACTGATGGACGAAGATGAGGTGGAGACATAAGGACGGCATTAGCAACAGTATCTTGACTCCTGTTTTCCATCGTGTTGATTTCTCCTAATCTTAGCTCGGATATTTCGGTAACTATTTCTTCCATTAAATTTGCAATAATACGGGACGTGACTCAAGACCTCGGAAAAAAACCTAATGGATTCCAAAACTGGATGGGCCAAAGATTGGAGACGGGACGCTTTCCAGATGCTCGTGAGGACTGTTTTCTACTTCCATTTCACCAAGGAACTTATGTAGTGAATGTGTTCCCCTGATGTACGGAGATAAAGGCAATAAGGATCTGTCTGAAACCAACCTCGTCCTTTCCATACTTGGTTCTTTAGAGCAGATACAGGGATACAAATAGAATTTTTACCATGTAGATCCAAAGTGATGGAGACCTTGATATAGTGCACCGGTACCTGTAACTACATATGTGCCTTCCCCCCACCAATCCCCTGCAACCAAATCATCGGATCTGCTCAATGCCGTTGTCATTTTGCAAATAAACGCTGAAATGGGAAGACACCAGGTCACTGCGCTGGCGTCCTCTCGGGAGCAGGGTTTCTGGGATCTTGGCCAATCGGTTTACCCTCAAGATATCCAGGATGTATTATTTTAGTACAGGGTAGGTGTCATTACCAAGCACATCAGGGCCGGTCATACAAGTGCTTCTCACTAAATTAGAATATCGTATGAGAGCCAACAAAGGTACCAAGTCATGGCGCGTCTCCCACTGGCTTGATCTACAGTGCGTAACGCACCATGGTTCAGAGATAGGTTCAGGTCTACGTGCTGGAGATGGATGGATAAATATTAGGCAGGTGGATAGATAAATAGGTAAATGTGAGACAGAGTTGGAATCAAAATTATTCAATCCTCCATTGACATATTCTGTAAGATGGTAAAAATCACAACACAACTAGTATAACCAGTGGTTAATCCTCCAGGACGTCTTTGAGACCAAACCTTAGTGGACAGTGAAGTATGCGGAGGATCTTGGTCCTGTTGGAATGTCATATGATGCTCGAGTGTCACCTCCTCGCAGAAGACATGACGTTTTCTCCTAGGATTTGCCAATAATTGATTGAATCCAGCTTGGGCTTTACACACTATCAGTTTCCAGCCCCAGAGCATACACTGCTGTGCTTCACTGTAGACATCAATGAGCCACCAGCATGCTTCACTAAAATATCATTGAGCCAACACCATGCTTCACTGTAGACAACACCAAACTACCGCCATGCTTCACTAAAGACTTCACTGAGCCAACACCATATATCACTGTAGACAACACCAAACTACCGCCATGCTTCGCTAAAGACTGCACTGAGCCAACACCATACTTCACTGTAGACAACACCAAACTACCACCATGCTTCACTAAAGACTTCACTGAGCCAACACCATACTTCACTGTAGACAACACCAAACTACCACCATGCTTCACTAAAGACTTCACTGAGCCAACACCATACTTCACTGTAAACAACACCAAACTACCGCCATGCTACACTAAAGAATTCACTGAGCCACTGCCATTCTTCACTTTAGACAACACCAAACTACCACCATGCTTCACTAAAGACTTCACTGAGCCAACACCATACTTCACTGTAGACAACACCAAACTACCACCATGCTTCACTAAAGACTTCACTGAGCCAACACCATACTTCACTGTAAACAACACCAAACTACCGCCATGCTACACTAAAGAATTCACTGAGCCACTGCCATTCTTCACTTTAGACAACACCAAACTACCGCCATGCTTCACTAAAGACTGCACTGAGCCAACACCATACTTCATTGTAGACAACACCAAACTACCGCCATGCTTCACTAAAGACTTCACTGAGCCAACACCATTCTTCACTGTAGACAACACCAAACTACCGCCATGCTTCACTAAAGACTTCACTGAGCCAACACCATACTTCACTGTAGACAACACCAAACTACCGCCATGCTTCACTAAAGACTTCACTGAGCCACGGCCATTCTTCACTGTAGGCATCACTATGCTTCACTGGAGAAATCACTGAGCCTCCACCGTGCTCCACTGTATGCACCATGTTCCTTTCTGCTTTTGCTTCATTCCTCCTCTTCCAGACATACCTCTGACCTATTGGATGAAAAAATTCCGGTTTTGTTTATTGCACCAAAAAAAAAAAGAAACCCAGAACTTCTGTGACTTATTTATATGGTTTTGTACATATTAGAAGCGACTTTTCTTGTGCTTTGGGGTTAGTTGAGGTGACGTGTTAGAGTATAGACATCTTCAGCATTTAGTATGCGCCTACAAGCAAACAAACCTCAGCGCCTGCTGCCACGAAATCTCAATGGTTTTTTACCACCTGCCTCCTCAGGAGTCCTGTGGCAGTCGGCGCCAGTTTACTTTTTTGCCACGTCCATGAAGTGTAGCCGGTGCCCCTATGTGAACTCAACTTCCTGATGTATCTCTATGAACATCCAATGTCATTTGTATCTAATTGAACCCCTCTCTTTTTTTTGTTCAGGCATTGACAATCCAAGATTATTAGTGAACTGAAAGCCACTGACCATGAGGAATAGGCTAAGATTCCTCAGGAACACTGCATCACCTCTGCAGCAGGTTATAACAGCCAGAGGGGCAGCAGGTTATAACAGCCAGAGGGGCAGCAGGTTATAACAGCCAGAGGAACAGCAGGTTATAACAGCCAGAGGAACAGCAGGTTATGACAGCCAGAGGGGCAGCAGGTTATGACAGCCAGAGGAACAGCAGGTTATGACAGCCAGAGGAACAGCAGGTTATGACAGCCAGAGCAACAGCAGGTTATAACAGCCAGAGGGGCAGCAGGTTATAACAGCCAGAGGGGCTTTACTACTTACTGAAAATATATGAGTGACGAAGGGGTGAATACACACATGGGCAAAATTGTTGGTACCTTCTGTTGAAGTAAGAAAAGCCCATAATGGTCACAGAAATAAATTGAAACTGACAAAAATAATTTTCAATTTATATTTACTGAATATCAACTAGTATCACTCAGACGTTTCTTTCTGGCTTTTAAATTTTGGTTTAATAAAAAAAAAAAAAACCTAATGAAGCCGGCCTGGACAAAAATGATGGTTTCCTTAACTTGTTTTGTTTCATGACCTTTTGAGGGGATCACTGCAGATAAACGATTTCCGTAACTCTCAGTGAGACTTCTGCCCCCGTCCATAGGTATTTTGTCGGACTCCTTGTGTCTCAGGTGTGAAGGCGTCTTCCCCAGACTCCAGCTCCTTCCACAGATGTTCTGTAGGATTTAGATCAGAGCTCTTAGAATCCTCTACAGAAGACTCCGATACTTTGTTCTGGGCCATTCTTGGACGGTTTTAGCTGTTTTGGGTCATTATCGTGTTGGAGGACCCATGACCTGCCGCTCAGACCGAGCTTCCTGACACTCGGCAGCACATTTTACTCCAGAATGTCTTGAGATTTCATTGAACCCTGTACAGAACATAACTGAGGCTCCTCCATGTGTCACTGAAGGTACAATGTTTTTTGCATATGTGAACATACTATAGATCACCAGTCTTCTCATCCGCCTACAGGTCGTTTTCCCAGAAGCTTTTTGGCTTGTCAGTAGGCATCTTGGCAAATTCCAGTCTCGCTTTTTTAGGAGTGGTTTCCATGAAGGCCACATAATTAAGACAGCAATGGACAGAGTGATCTGAGACTGATGAACCGTGACCTCAGAGTTCATCTCCAATCTCTTCGGCAGGTCTGTGTTAGGAGACTTTACCTGTATCATGTTTGTCTATGATTTTCTCTCTGATCTCCTGAGACATCTCTCTCTTCAGCTTTCTTTGCTCCATATTCTGTGTAGTACTCCATGATTCCAAACAGCACAATGACTACTTTTCACCCTGTAAATAGGCGACTGACTGATTACAAGTTTGTAGACGCCTGTGATGCTAATTACAAGACAGCCCTTAGTTTTACATGTCCCAATGGCCAAATTATTTTCAGTGTTTTCATGGGGTGCCATCATTTTCGTCCAGACTATTTTCTTTTGTTTGCTTTTTTTTATACTGTTTTATACAATTTAACTATATTTCAAAAGCAAAGTCTGATTGTGATTAGCTGATATTCAGTACATTTAAATTGAAAGTTCCTTTTCTCAGTTTGAAGGTTTGTTTTTACTGACCGTTGTTGGTTTTTCTTACTTTACCACGTTTCAGACTGGAGTAGTGAGTGGCCTGTTGTGCTGCATTAGTCGTGTCCAGATACTTACAGTCACAAGTAGCCACCACTAGGGGGAGCTCACTGCACACTGATTGATGAAGCTCTCATAGAACTGCAGGTTGTGAGCTCCCCCTGGTGGTGGCTACAGGTGACCAGCATTTTACCTGTTCACTAGACTCATGACCCAGTGACGGGAGGCCAGGGGGCAGATTACAGCTGGGCCCCCTCTCCCCATGGGCCCTATACCAGAGGCATCGTATTTCTCTATGGTAAGATCAGCATTGTACATTTCACCATGTTAACAGACCGTACACCCGTATATACATTGGCTCAATGGGATAAAGTCTTTTATTCTCTGGTATCAGCCATTTCTGGCTGACTGTACAGTTCTACACTGGGATGAGTGACCAGGATCCTCCATCATGGCTGTATATCCGCTGTTTTGTCTGCTGCCATCCTTCGTTCCAGGAGCTTCACAAGTCACTTATCCTGCAATCATCATTGTAAATAATTGATGTGTGAACAGCGGCTAAGAGCTCCGGAGCGCGGCATGGACACCGCTTAGGCCAGAGATTCCCAATAGGGAGGCCCCGAACCCTGTAGCTCTGAGGACCATGGGCCGGTAATCTGACAAGAACGGTGGTAGAAAGTGTGTATATATATATATATATATAAATAAATATATATATATATATATATATATATATATATATATATATACACACACACACATATTATTATTTATTATTATTCATTTTTATAGCGCCATTTATTCCATGGCGCTATACATGTGAATGGGGCAAATATATATATATATACACGGCGACTTACTGCAACCCTGATCCACAGAGATAATGCTAGTGAACGCAGCTCCAGGAGTATAATACAGAGGTAATGCTAGTGAGCGCAGCTCCGAAGTATAATACAGAGGTAATTCTAGTGAGCGCCGCTCTGGAGTATAATACAGAGGTAATGCTAGTGAACGCAGCTCCGGAGTATAATACAGAGGTAATGCTAGTGAGCGCAGCTCCGAAGTATAATACAGAGGTAATTCTAGTGAGCGCAGCTCCGGAGTATAATACAGAGGTAATGCTAGTGAGCGCAGCTCTGGAGTATACTGCAGGATGCAACTTATGATCAGTCAGTAGCGACAGCCAGAATTTTGTGGTTTGGCAGAGGGAGGTTTAATTGAGTAATAATAATTAGTACATGCTATCACGGTGTGATGGAGCCATCATGTTATTGATGAAGCTTTATTCCTGACATAGAAGATATCCGGTATCAGGCTTTCCAGCTCCTGCTGCACATTCAGTTTTAATAATTCTCTACCACAAGCCCCACTGTGATGAAATAGAATTATGTCAGCAGCAGAAGTGGACGGCGTGGATGTTATGGGGGGTAATGGCCGGAGCACTGGTGCAGGGACACAAGGGGGCTTAGACTCTCCCTTCATAGACTTGGGGGCCGCAGCTTCAGCTCTCCTAGTAATGATGTACGCACAGGGCTCTGCTGCCATCTCCTGGTAGCTTGTTATAATACAGGAGGGGTCTGTATTTATTTACAGGTATAGAATGTGAACTAATTAAAGTTTTTTTTTTCTGGGTGCTGCATTTATTTAGGGTATGTAGTTCAAATTCAGGCCGCACAATTCCTTTGGGATATGCATTTGTTTTGGTGGCCTGAATTTATCTGGCCTGAGGTCAGTATGTATTTAAGTGTTCGGTCAGGTGTCTATATTTATATAGGGGCTTTCGTCTGGAGTCTTTTTTTTAGAGGGTCTTTTTTGAGGTTTAGATTTATGGGCTCATTTTGTTTATTTAGGAGCTTGGTGTTTTTCTTTGTTAAGGGGGTCTGTATTTCTTTAGGGCTGTTCATTGGGGAAGGTCTCCAAACCTGTAGGTCAGAACTAGTGCACTTCACAGAGAGGGAAATCTTCTATTTCATCTAGAGAGTGTCGAGATCTATTAGGTCTGTAGTTGTGACAGGACCATGAGGGTTTGGGATGTAATTCTTAGGGGGACTGCTTGTGGTGGGGTCCCTAGATGGATATTACTATTAATATAAAACTCATTGCTACAGAACAGATGGGGGATGTCCAAACATTCATAGCTCCCAAACCTGCCCAAGGTCACCCAACCATGGCCAGCCTCCTCCAGAAGACCACCCTCATCTAATATGGTGGACCTGAATTTCACAGGAACAAGCAGTTGTATGCGACAGGGACAAGAGGGGAAAGGCCGATTGGCTCCTCAGAAAAAGGGTGAGACATTGGGAATCACAACGTTTGGAGTCCGTATCACCCATGTACGCCACTGACCATCATCTTCCCAGCACCATCTACAACCCCGGGATCTGAACCAGAGGAATCACCATTGATTTTCCTGTCTAGAAAAGCCATTGAAGGGTTCATGCATTGAAGCATACTCGGGACCCACAGCGGCGCCCTATGATATGCATCGGGGGCATATTTGGGACCCATAGCGGTACCCTACGGTGTGGAACGTAAATAAGCTGAGCAAGGACGGGGTGTTGTGCTGCTGGGATACCCCAACGATCTGCTGGGAATCTGGCAGCAAGTTTTCAATTTCCTTGCAGTGCCCCTACAGGGGAAACAAAGTATGACATCTTATGCACTGTAGTGAAATCAGTGGTCTCTCCATGCAATACAGGGCAACTGAGTCCTCGAGACAGAGACCAAGAGATGGACAGACATCTAGATGCTTTGTCATTACTTGGGTTATGTAATGAATGGACCCCTAAAATTCTGAAATCCCTGGGTGTTTGAAAAGTTTTAATTTTCCAAAAAGGATTAGGAAATAATCCACACCACCCCCAAATAAGGAATCTCTGTAACAAGGGTCTGAATTTTACCAGTTTTTATTACTAAAGCGGAAAAAAAAATTAATAATTGTATTTGCAAAAATGATTATTTCAGAATACACAATATCAGCAAAGTAGAACAGTGATTATAAGGCACTCGGATACATAAGAATATAGGAATTCTGGAAAAAAACAAACAAAACTTATTTTGGTTTTTATATTGTTTCAATGAAATGGAATGTAAGTTCCCACAAATGAAGAGGGGAAGGCAAAGAGTCAACTATGGGAATGGAGTTGCTTCACGTGAGACAAGGAAAAGGGATTAGTGTTCAGTATTTCCTCTGCCATCGTCTAATATGTAGGAAACATAAGAAACGTGGCAACTGGCGGACTCGTTAGTACTGTGACGTCACCACTGGAGGGCGGGCGCACGCGCCAGATCCGCCTGCTCTATGAATGTAATGAACAACGTACATGTAAAACTCACAGGACAAGGTGGATTATTACTTATGAGCTGCTCCTCCTAGAACCCCCAACTTGGTTTGAAATCCTCCAATTCCAAATGTTGGGAACTGTAGTCCGACAGCCGTTCCTTGAAAGTGTAGTTAGATTTTCTCCTGACTGTATACGGTATATAGGCTCATGCCCTATCCTACCAACTTCCAACCCTGTTACTGCCCAACAGATGGGGCACGCCTCTTGCAACCGCATAAAGGCACAGTGCAAATTTATACACACATACAAGTTTGCACCATGTGTGGTGGCAACGTGGCGTGCATCATGCGCAAGTGGCAGGCACATAGCAGGCATCATACGTCTGCAGCAGGCAAGTGGTGCGCATCATGTGTGTATGGTGGGCATGTGTCGTGCATCATGTGCGTGTGCAGTGGTCATGTGGCAGCATCATGTGCGTACGTGGCATGCTTCACGTGTGTACAGCAGACGTGGCGTGCGTCACGTGTATAGCGGGCATGTGGGGTGCATCATGTGTGTATAGCGGGCATGTGGCATGCATCATGTGTATAGCGGGCATGTGGGGTGCATCATGTGTGTATAGCGGGCATGTGGCGTGCATCATGTGTATAGCGGGCATGTGGGGTGCATCATGTGTGTATAGCGGGCATGTGGCGTGCGTCACGTGTATAGCAGGCATGTGGGGTGCATCATGTGTGTATAGCGGGCATGTGGCATGCATCATGTGTATAGCGGGCATGTGGGGTGCATCATGTGTGTATAGCGGGCATGTGGCGTGCGTCACGTGTATAGCGGGCATGTGGGGTGCATCATGTGTGTGTATAGCGGACATGTGGCGTGCATCATGTGTATAGCGGGCATGTGGGGTGCATCATGTGTGTATAGCGGGCATGTGGCGTGCGTCACGTGTATAGCGGGCATGTGGGGTGCATCATGTGTGTGTATAGCGGACATGTGGCGTGCGTCACGTGTATAGCAGGCATGTGGGGTGCATCATGTGTGTATAGCGGGCATGTGGCGTGCGTCACGTGGGTATAGCGGGCATGTGGGGTGCGTTATGTGTATAGCGCGCATGTAGGGTGCATCATGTGTATAGCGGGCAAGTGGGGTGCGTCATGTGTATAACAGGCATGTGGGGTGCGTCATGTGTATATAGCGGGCATGTGGGGTGCGTCATGTGTATAACACGCATATGGGGTGTGTCATGTGTATAGTGGGCATGTGCATGGGTCGTTGTGTGCAGTAGGCATGTGGGGTGCATCATGTTATAGCGGGCATGTGGGGTGCATCATGTGTATAGCGGGCATGTGGCATGGCTCGTGTGTGCAGTAGGCATGTGGTGTGCATCATGTGTATAGCGGGCATGTGGCGTGCATCATGTGTATAGCGGGCATGAGGCGTGCATCATGTGTATAGCGGGCATGTGGCGTGCATCATGTGTATAGCGGGCATGAGGCGTGCATCATGTGTATAGCGGGCATGTGGCGTGCATCATGTGTATAGCGGGCATGTGGCGTGCATCATGTGTATAGCGGGCATGTGGGGTGTGTCATGTGTGTATAGCGGGCATGTGGCATGGCTCGTGTGTGCAGTAGGCATGGCACTGGCTCACCCTATGCTGAATAGCATATGGCCAGTACTGTATATGGCGGCCTGCTGCAGGTAATTTGTGAAGCAGGGCAAGTAGCCTGTTGGTAAAATCCAAACCTCTGAACGCTCAGACCCTGCCTGTGCAGTGGGTGGGGGACGATCTTGGGGGCTTCTTTTCCAGGATTATTATTCTAAAACAATTACTCAAAAATCATCAGAGACATGTCTATAAAATGCTACAAAGCTTGGCCTGCTCTGCGCTATAAGGGCCATGCGGAGGGCTATGATCTGTGCTCGGAGTACAGCCGGCGATGGCTGTGACTGTGCAGCTATTCGGTCTCCCTCATCGGTCACCCAGGACGCCGTTACTTCTGTTCCACTTTCCCCACAAATTGCCGTATGTCTTTAGCCATAAGCTCCGGCTCTTCAAAGGCTCCAAAATGGCCTCCACGGGGCATGTAACTAAAGGAGAGGATATTGAGGAATTTCTGCTTGGCCCAGAGAAGGGGACAATGCACCAGCTCATTGGGGAAGGAAGCGATTCCAGTAGGGACCTTGACGGGTAACCTGGAAGACATTAGACAGGAGCTAGTGAAGACAGCGGACAGGAAAGAGCGTGGAGATTTGGTAAAAAAAAAAAAAAGATAACTTCAGGCAAAATTCCCTTCCTTTTATTCTGCATGTGGAGCTACAGATGAGTAGTGATGGATAGTCGAGGATCGGTGTGAAGTGCTGATACCAACAACAAGAGACACCTACACAGTTACCAAAAAATCCAGAAACAGTGAGAGGGGGAGAAGTAGGGGGGAGGAGGGAGATGCAGCTGCAGCTTCTCATTTAGACACATCACAGGGACATTATGATGTCGAGAAGGAATGTGCAGCACCAGAAGCAACATCTACAGTTCCTTATGGAGAGTTTATGATTTTTTTTCTTTAAGATATAACGACTGTAATATACTTTATGAATACTTTATGTAGTGATCACACACAGGAAAGTGAGGGGTACACAGCGTCGGACTGGAGCACCTTGGGCCCACCAGAGAAAATCATTCTTGGGGCCCACTATGTAGCTACATAGAAATAAATACAAGACCACCAACTGTGTGGTAAAACACGCTAATATCAGGTTACAATATAAGGTAGTACACGTCTTAATTATGTAGCAGGGTTTGGGGTAGCCCCCTCATAGAATATAATGTAGCCTCCCTCATACAATATAATGCAGCCCCCTCTCATAGAATATAATGCAGCCCCCTCTCATAGAATATAATGCAGCCCACACTCATAGAATATAATGTAGCCTTCCTCATAGAATATAATGCAGCCCATTCCCATAGAATATAATGCAGCCCATTCACATAGAATATAATGCAGTCCACCTCATAAAATAATGTAGCCCCCCACATAGAATATAATGCAGCCCCCTCATAGAATATAATTCAGCCCACTCTCATAGAATATAATGCAGCCCCCTCTCATAGAATATGTAGCCCACTCTCATAGAATATAATGCAGCCCTCCTCATAAAATATAATGCAGCACCCCACAAAATATAATGCAACCCCCTCATAAGGTATAATGCAGTCCCCACCATAGAATATAATGTAGCACCTTCACAGGGTATAATGCAGCCCCACTCATAGTATAATGCAGCCCCTCCACAGAATATAATGCAGCCCCCCATAGAGTATACTGTAGCCCCCTCATAGGGCATAATGCTGCCCCCCCCTCATATAGTATGATTTAGCCCCCTCCAGAATATAATGTAGTCCCGAGAGAATAATGCAGCCCCACGACAGAATATAATGCGGCCCCCCATAGAGTATACTGTAGCCCCCTCATATAGTATGATGTAGCCCCCAGATTATAATGTAGTCCCCTGAGATAAAAATGCAGTCCCCCCACAGAATATAATGTAGCCCCCTTATAAAGTATAATGCAGCCCCCCTCTTAGGGTATAATGCATCCCCTCTCCACCTCCATCATTGTCCTCATCACCACCTCCATCATTGCCTTGTCCCCCACCACCCCATCATTGCCCATTCCACCGCCTCAATCATTGCCTCCCCCCACCACCATCACTGTCCTTCCCCACCACCCCATCATTGCCAATCTCCAATACACACAGCACCACACCACTCTCTCTCACTCACACACAAAGCACCGCACCACATACACGCAGGCAGACACACAATACTCACCTCTCTGCAAATTCACCACAGCACATCCCGGCAGTCTATTCCTCGCCGGCAGCTTTCCATCTGAAACAGCGCACTGGATGATGACGTCATTCATCTGGGCTGCCTCAGACAGGAAGCGTCGGGCAGGACGCCAGGGATGTGCTGTGGTGAACTTGCGGAGAGGCGAGTATTGTGTGTCTGTCTGCGTGTATGTGGTGCGGTGCTGGTGGGGCTTTACATGCGGGCAGCATTAGCCTCACCCTGCGGCTACAGCTGACCGCTATTAAAGAGAAATGGTATTCACTCCTCTCCACGCCCATGGGGGCGTGGGGAAGCGTGAATGTTCATTTCCCTTTAGCAGCGGGGACAGGTGTGGCTTCTGTCACCCGCTGCTGCAACGCTGCTGCTCTGCTGGCACAGGGCGGGCCCCCTTGACTCTGGGGCTCCGTAGCCAATGGCTGGGGGCCCTTGGAGCAGTGGGGGGCCCTAAGCAGCTGCTGGCCAGTATGCCAGCAGGTGTCAGTGCCTGGGCCCACCGGAGAATCCTCCAGTTCTCCGGTGGGCCTGTACGACCCTGGGGGTACATACTTGTCATGGTCGGCAGTGCCCAATCCTCCGCCAATGTTTTCTCTATAAAACCTCATGGACGACACGATGGAGCCGGTCAGCCAGTAGATCATGATGTTGGTTAGAAGATCATCCAAGGTAAATTTTCTGGGGAAAAAAACAAACAAACAAGAACTAAAGTGTTAGCGAAGCCTAAAAAACGCAATAATCATTGTAATCTTTGGAACGAGACCGGCAGGAATAAACATGGCGGCTACTGCGACGTCCGGAGTTACGAAAGTGACGGGCATTGCAGTCCACCCACTTCCTTAACCCTTTCAAGACCAGGCAATTTTATTTATTTTTTTTTGCACTATTTCTTCTTCCAAGAGACATAACTTTTTTTTTTCCCCCTCCATCCGCATTGGCGTATGACGACTTGTTACGTATGGGACGAGTTTTATTTTTGATTGACACCATTTATTTTACCATATCTTGGACTGAAAAAAATAAAAAATACAAGTGGGGTGAGAATAATCAATATTTTTTTTTTTTTTTGGGGGGGGGGGGGGGGAGGTGGTTTGTATTTTATGCGTTCAACGTGAGGTAATAATGATCTGACAAGAGGATTCTCCATATCAGGGTGATTCTGGAGATACCAAAATAGTGGTTTTTTATTAGTATTATTTTAGTGGTTAAAAAAAAAAAACTAGGAAAAAAAACCGTTTGGTTTGTGTCATCATTTTATGACACCCGTACCTTTTTTATTTTTATTCCAATAAGTGTTTTTAATAAACAAACAATAAATAAGACATATAAACCATCACGCAGATTAGCCATGTACACACAAGCGCTTAAACAACAGGGACACCTAAAAATTAGGAAATACGGGAAAGGGGAAAGATGGGGTTAGCATGAAATCAATCGAGTCAAAGGTGTATAAAATTTATGGAGAGAAAATATACTGTATATAAACAAGATATTAAAAATATAAAGTTGATGAGCACAAGTGGATCACTCGGTTTTAAAGGAAATCAACCTAAAGACTAAGGACCAACAGATCCCAATCTTTCGGCAAAACCCCCGAGCATGACCGCGTGCCTTTTTGGGAACCGCGGCCTTATGGTAAGCCATAATATTGGGGGCACCCAGGCCTCCTAGCCTAAAAGGACAGGACATATTTCTCAGAGAGACATTTTTTTTTTTTTTTAATTAGTCAAAATGAATTTCCCAACTAATGCTTAAAACATAACAATAAACTTGTATGGAATTAAAGGGATACATCTAAGAAGAGATAATAATTTGGGAAGGACGATCATTTTAAAAAGGGATTTATTCTAGCTATCCAAGACAGAGCAAGGTGGGAATATCTCTCTAACTTGAGAGAATGGTATATAATATACAGATTTTTTTTGCAATATTAAATAGGAAGCTATGGGAATAGTTCCCCATTTCATCACCACCGTCAAAGTGCCGGGGCATTTAATGGGTTAAACAGCAGCAATCTGAGCAATCTCCAGTTGCAGCATGTGACTCCTGAGCTCCCTCCACACGCCCGCACCCTATGGAGGGGGATAGAGAACCCGTCACCCCCCCCTGACCTCTCCATTTTAGTACATTGTATTCCCCATTATATAGCAGTTCTGGAGCGTCTCATTGCTGCATCGTTCCTCCTTTATTCCTCCTGGAATCCAGAAGACGGCACTGAGGCTTTCATAGTGATATCAGCATTATGGACAAGTCACCATGATTCTAGCACAGACCCACAGGGGGATAATGGCGGCCATCGCTCCCCCCACAGATAACCCTCCCCGTACCTCTCCAGGCCTCCATCCTCATAATCACGGAAGTCAGGGTCGGTCCAGGTGGAAAACTTCTCCAGGATATAAGCACAAAGTCCCACCGGAGAGCTGTTTAAGCCACATCCTGCAAGACAGAGACAGATTTTAAAGAGTTAATTCAAGTATCTCACTATCCGGTGTGTAAATGTGCTGACAGTGATTGGTTATGGGGTGAGAAGGGGTTAAAGTACATTAGTAATCGCACTCTAAGGCAATTAAAAACTCCTCAAAATCCTAAAAGTTTCCACAAAAAATAAAGAAAAAAAGGGAAGAGGGGGAGTGTGCAGCAGTATGGCGAGAGGAGGGGGATGCAGCTGCAGCTTCTCTCTGGGTCATCATGGTGAAAGGAGGGGGACACCGCTTCACTAAATCAGCATGGTGGAGAGGAGATATGAAGCTGCAGCTTGTCTCTGTGTCTGAGTCAGCATGGTGAAAGGAGGGGGATGCAGCTGCAGCTTCTCTCTGTGTGAATTAGTATGGTGAGAAGAGGGGGATGCAGCTGCAGCTTCTCTCTTTGTCTGAGTCAGTACTGTGAAAGGAGGGGATGCAGCTTCTCTCTGTGCCTGAGCCAGCATGGCGAGAAGAGAGGGATGCAGCTGCAGATTCTTTGTCTGAGTCAGCATGGTGAAAAGAGGGAATGCAGCTGCAGCTTCTCTCTTTGAGTCAGTACTGTGAAAGGAGGGGGATGCAGCTTCTCTCTGTGTGACTTAGTATGGTGAGAAGAGGGGAATGCAGCTGCAGCTTCTCTCTTTGTCTGAGTCAGCATGGTTACAGGAGGGGGATGCAGCTTCTCTCTGTGCCCAGCTCTGCATGTTGAGAGGAGAGGGACGCGGCTGGAGGTTGCAATTGTGACTCAGTATGAATAGGACATGATGCAGCTGCAGTTTCTGTTGTGTCTAACATAGCGAGCTGAGAGAGGGTCGGGAGGGAGATGCAGCTGCAGACACTTTTTTGATTCTGAGTGCATCAGGAAGAGCCCACTCAGCAGGCTGCATCGGGGGGGATGAATCATGACCCCCTTCTGGACTACCATCCGCCAGTTTATGATTGGTGCCGGCCTCATAGAGACCACGTAATCCTTGCAATCATCTTGTTGGTGACGGTTTGTGCAGCAGATTATGGAGTAGTAAGTAAATAACTTGGCACTCAACTTGGTGAATTGTGGTAATCAAAAAACAGAAAATTTTATTACTTTAGAATAGCAGTCCAGTAGATTAGACGTTTCGGTCGAACATTGAGACCTTCTTCAGTAAAACCGACTGCTAGGATGAATGTGTATAAACGGCACTTTTATGTGTATAACTGAATGGTCCGCTGGTTGAATCATTCAGCGGTGGACACCGCGTTGATGTACCCCTTCAGCCTACGCCTTCTCGGAGCTGCTTGATATCTGCACCCATATGTGGATTGCTCCTGTATACCTTCTACCATAGATATTTCTGAAGATATTCTCGCTCCCATTTTCTTATATTTGTCTCCATTGAGACCCACCTTCTTTTGGGATTACCTGGACACATTGGCTCCTATCAGTACGGTATCCCTGTACTGATATTCTTAGTTTTCCACCACATAAATCTCCTGTGGATAGGTACAGATATTCTTCTATTCGGCTATTTACCGTCATTATCCAGGTCCTATTGGATCTAATTAAGGACCATTCAGTTATACACATAAAAGTGCCGTTTATACACATTCATCCTAGCAGTCGGTTTTACTGAAGAAGGTCTCAATGTTCGACCGAAACGTCTAATCTACTGGACTGCTATTCTAAAGTAATAAAATTTTCTGTTTTTTGATTACCACAATTCACCAAGTTGAGTGCCAAGTTATTTACTTACTATATCTACTGGTGTGGGAAACCTCACTTGAGCACCGACACAGCTGTGCCACGCTATACTCTGCAGATTATGGAGTAGACACGAGCTGCACATTAAGGCGGCGGCGGGCAGCGAGGGACTTGGCGCAGCGCCCAGTTATTTCATTATTAATTGCCTTTAAACAGGAGCAGATGCCGTTTGGGAAAGATCAAAGTCTCATCCAGAAACATCTGCAATCAGGTGAAAGAGCGGCGGCTGAGATCTCAGATCACCGGCCTTCATTCATGAAAGTGACAACCGGAGACGTGTCTGGTTATGTATGGCGCCGACGTCACCGAGCCGCTCTGCCGCCGGCCACCGAGGGTACAACAAAGGTTTCTAGAGGAATTATCCGCTCCTTAAAGGAAACCCGTCATTGACTTTGCTCTGACAGCCAACTATACATCTGTCGCCTCCAAGTTGTGGCCTTGACTGCTGCACCCTGCAGGGAAACTACAAGTCCCAGCATCTCTACAAAGTACTGACTTTAGGGGGAGGGGGGGGTGAATAGTCCTGCACACTGAAATTTTCAGTTATTTCTTCCCGTTTGTTGCTTATTTCACAATAAAACGTTCACAGTTGCCAAAGTAAAATGAACCCACACGGTAAGTACTTTAATGAGAAAAAAAATGCCAAAATTGGCGTTTTAATCACTGTACCTCGAAAAAAAAGTTAAGTAAAAGAACAAGGACACTTGATGATTGATTTTCGCAGATAAGAAAGTGGCGTTGCGCCTCCTCACCTGCGGTATCGGGCTTGGTGGACTGGATGTGCATGTAGCCGCTCTCCTTCATCATATAGTAGAAATACTTCTTCATAAAGGGATACATCCTCCTGACGTCCTCCTCCTGAAAACCAAAAAGCCCTGGGAACCGCTGACCGAAAAATATGGACAGCACCACCGGCAGCTTTGCGCTCATTACAAACACCATGTTCAGATGTAATCCCTTGACATTGCTAAAGAAAAAAATATATATAATACGTATTTTTTATTATTATTTCTAAATTTTTTTAGTAAACATATTTTTGACAACCATTGACAAAATGCCAGATTTTTCAGCTGAACCAATGTTAATAAAAACGCAAGAAGAATTGGTGCCTATAGGGGTTAGAATGGCTGAATGTTAATTTTTAGCCTATAATTGCTCACATGACTATTAGCTGGGCTGATTTATTTCATAGCATCTCTATATAATAATCAGAACTCCATTTTTCTGATACAAAGTTTCAAATCCAGTGAAAAAAAATATATATATATATATACAAAATCTCTTTACTTGCAACCACCACTAGAGGGAGCATTCTGCACACAGTGTTATTATTAAGCTCAATGTATAAACAGTCTGCGGTGAGCTCCCCCTAGTGGTGGCTGCAGGAAGACAACCGATTTAACTCTATGGTTATGCAGCGGATTATCATCCCTGTAATGAAAAAAAAAGAAAAAGTCTGGACTTTTTTCGATGAAAGTTTATAAAATGATTTAATATGTTCCCTCACCTGGGTGCAATCTGTGCAAGGATCGTGCAGATCATTGATCCCCAGTCTCCTCCTTGTGCGTAGAACTCTCGGAAGCCCAACCTCCGCATCAACTTGTAAAAGATGCGAGCAGTAGCTATGCCGTCACATCCTGTAAAAACGAGACACGGCAACCTTTATAGAGAACACCGAGGGAACATTATTTTCAAGTTTTCTCGTGGGCTGTACGATGCATTCATTCCAATATGGAGGGAATGTCAGGAGATCACAATTACAGTGGTCCTTTACTTTCTCCCTGCAGATTGATGTCAGTTGCAAGAGCAGGTGGAAAGTGAAAGGAGGAGATAAGGAAGGAAAATAAATTCAGCATTTTATCTAACCTGGGTATCACAAGCTGTAAAGGCCCATTCACACAGGCCAACAATCAGCAAACTTGAGTTCATAAGAACCCTTGTTCGAGCTCATCACCCCATTAAAACAAGCCACCGATCAGCAGTCGAATGAGCTAAGCTTTGTTTTATCGACCACTTTTGGAATACTCAAGCCAACGGGATGCTGAACATCGGTTTCAATATTACTCGCAGGATGTACAACACATTAATTTGCATATGGTCACAAAAGGAAGACAATGGAGTTACTGCAGTCCTTTACTTTCTCCCTGTTACTGGTCACAATAGGAAGAGAATGGAATTACTGCAGTCGTTTACTTTCTCCCGGTTACTGGTCACAATAGGAATAGAATGCAATTACTGCAGTCCTTTACTTTTTCCCTGTTGATGGTCACAATAGGAATAGAATGCAATTACTGCAGTCCTTTACTTTCTCCCTGTTACGGGTCACAATAGGAATAGAATGGAATTACTGCAGTCCTTTACTTTCTCCCTGTTACTGGTCACAATAGGAATATAATGGAATTACTGCAGTCCTTTACTTTCTCCCTGTTACGGGTCACAATAGGAATATAATGGAATTACTGCAGTCCTTTACTTTCTCCCTGTTGATGGTCACAATAGGAAGAGAATGCAATTACTGCAGTCCTTTACTTTCTCCCTGTTGATGGTCATAAGAGGAAGAGAATGGAGTTACTGCAGTCCTTTACTTTCTCCCTGTTGATGGTCACAACAAGAAGAGAATGGAATTACTGCAGTCCTTTACTTTCTCCCTGTTACTGGTCACAATAGGAAGAGAATAGAATTACTGCAGTCCTTTACTTTCTCCCTGTTGATGGTCACAATAGGAAGAGAATGCAATTACTGCAGTCATTTACTTTCTCCCTGTTGATGGTCACAGTAGGAAGAGAATGGAATTACTGCAGTCCTTTACTTTCTCCCTGTTGATGGTCACAATAGGAAGAGAATGGAATTACTGCAGTCCTTTACTTTCTCCCTGTTGATGGTCACAAGAGGAAGAGAATGGAATTACTACAGTCCTTTACTTTCTCCCTGTTGATAGTCACAATAGGAACATAATGGAATTACTGCCGTCCTTTACTTTCTCCCTGTTGATAGTCACAACAGGAAGAGAATGGAGTTACTGCAGTCCTTTACTTTCTCCCTGTTGATGGTCACAAAAGGAAGACAATGGAGTTACTGCAGTCCTTTACTTTCTCCCTGTTACTGGTCACAATAGGAAGAGAATGGAATTACTGCAGTCCTTTACTTTCTCCCTGTTACTGGTCACAATAGGAATATAATGGAATTACTGCAGTCGTTTACTTTCTCCCGGTTACTGGTCACAATAGGAATAGAATGCAATTACTGCAGTCCTTTACTTTTTCCCTGTTGATGGTCACAATAGGAATAGAATGCAATTACTGCAGTCCTTTACTTTCTCCCTTTTGATGGTCACAATAGGAAGAGAATGCAATTACTGCAGTCCTTTACTTTCTCCCTGTTACGGGTCACAATAGGAATAGAATGGAATTACTGCAGTCCTTTACTTTCTCCCTGTTACTGGTCACAATAGGAATATAATGGAATTACTGCAGTCCTTTACTTTCTCCCTGTTACGGGTCACAATAGGAATATAATGGAATTACTGCAGTCCTTTACTTTCTCCCTGTTGATGGTCACAATAGGAAGAGAATGCAATTACTGCAGTCCTTTACTTTCTCCCTGTTGATGGTCATAAGAGGAAGAGAATGGAGTTACTGCAGTCCTTTACTTTCTCCCTGTTGATGGTCACAACAAGAAGAGAATGGAATTACTGCAGTCCTTTACTTTCTCCCTGTTACTGGTCACAATAGGAAGAGAATGGAATTACTGCAGTCCTTTACTTTCTCCCTGTTGATAGTCACAATAGGAACATAATGGAATTACTGCCGTCCTTTACTTTCTCCCTGTTGATAGTCACAACAGGAAGAGAATGGAGTTACTGCAGTCCTTTACTTTCTCCCTGTTGATGGTCACAATAGGAAGAGAATGCAATTACTGCAGTCCTTTACTTTCTCCCTGCTGATGGTCACAATAGGAAGAGAATGGAATTACTGCAGTCCTTTACTTTCTCCCTGTTGCTGGTCACAATAGGAAGATAATGGAATTACTGCAGTCCTTTACTTTCTCCCTATTGTTATTTGAAGGACCAGATGAATAGTGAGAGAAAAGAGATAAAGAAAGAACATAACTCTCATATTATCTAAACTTGGAAATACAATCCATTAAAGGTCCATTAACCATTTATATGGGCCAATAATCAGCAATTCTGTTCCCACGTATCGGCCAGTGTAAGTACACCACAAAACATTTGTTCTTCAGCTAGTCCTGTACGTTTCATTACCGTAAATTAAATTATTGTTTAAAAAGAAGAACATCCTGACAACAATATGCATGCGGTAAAAGTAGAGAACAGTAATATTGACGGTCTTTCTGTTTGTATACAGTTGGCACCACACCCCGATAAAAGGGTCAACCTAGCGCAAATCAACTTGTATATAGTTGATTGGCATCTGTTTATGGCCAGATATTGGTCTGTGTACATACAGTAGGTCTTTAGAAAAAAGAACGCCAATTAATAGAGTCCTGTGATTACAGCAGCCTCTGCGCATGTTCCAATATCTGCAAAAAGAAAATGACCACATGGAACCAGGGAAAGAAAAAATGGCAATTGTGACATAAGCAAGCAGGCTTGTAGACACAGTGACCGTGACTGGTCGACAAATCTACAGAGTTAATCAAATCAGCAAAAACAAATGGTTGATATCAAAGGGGAATAGCGCAAATTACAGAGCAAGGGGGGTATTTCAGTTCGAGAAAATGTACCTGCTATACCTTCAATACAGTGAATAAAGCTTAGCGGCCTGCACTTCGCCATATTCCCCGGTGGGGGGACGTCCATAGTACCTCACTAATCTCACTGTACCTTGCTTGTGAGAGGCCTCAGAGTATCCATATCCTGGAATGGATGGACAGATCACCTCAAAGATGTGCTCATCGCTGAGACCGTGGCTGGTGGGATCCGTCAGGAGGGGGATGATTTTGTAGAATTCATAGAAAGATCCGGGCCAGCCGTGAACCATGAGGATCGGTTTGGCTTTCCGACCTGCGGGGAGGTTTTTGGGTTTCGCATGGAGAAAATGGATATCAAGACCTGGAGGAAAAATGGCAAAAAAAAAATAAAAAAAATCCAACATTGGCGAAATTATATGACATACAAGACTCCGGAAATGGGCTACATGAATAATGTGACGTCACAGCCGCAGGACTGGCGGGCACGTAAAAATCCCTTTAATCTCAGACACCGATTTAAAAAAAAAAAAAAAAAGCCTTTACAGGCTTTACCCTTTGATTTTCCAAAGAGTTTGCGACAAATATAAACATCAAAGGAGGCGACAGGGAAATGTGCCCGGTCTAATCTTAATTAAATCTCATTTCTAGGAGTCGAGTCCTTCTCTAATTCTGGGGGAAATCACATTTAATTAAAAACCTACACATTTCCCACGTGTGATATTCCCGCTGGACTAAGGGAAAAAAGTAGGGCAGAAATGACAGATAATTACGGAGAGGGCTGATTACACTGCGCTCATTAACCGCGGTGTAGAGGATGGATCTGCGGCATGATACAACGCCATTCACACAAGGAGTTAGTGCAGGTTACGTGCAAGCCAATCGGTGCTTGACTAACAGCCTATTCGGATTGGTCGACCGGATCGTTCTGCACGCGCAGAATATCATCGTTATCGGCAGCACACCGGACAACGTGCTGCCGAGAACGATGATTTTACTAAGCAAGTGTAAAAATCATTTTTCTCACGATGCAGATTCTCAGCCGGCTCCACTGGTCTTCGTTTACAGGCAGCTAACGATGATACGCCATACTTACTGGCATTACCGCTAAGTGTGCGCGACACATAGCTGCTGAAGTCACCGAGTGGTTACAACAGCCACGTACATGTTCATGTTGGGGACCCCTTGCGTGTCCGTACCTTCAATTTTGGTCTTGAAATGTGGGTACTGGTTCAAGATTTCCAACTGCTTCTTCCAGTTGAACCCTTCCTTCCAGTAGGCCACCACCTTCCTGAGATGTTTGGAGTTGAAGCCATAGTTAAAGCGGCTGCCCTCCAAAGGCTCGGCGTAACGGGTTTCATCAATCCGGCGGAACAGATCCTGCAATGAAGGAAAATGGGGTAGCATGGTGGCTCAGTGGTTAAGACTGTATGCTGTCTCAGTGGTTAAGGAAACCAGGATGGATGAACACAGAACTTAAACACATGCTAAAAAAGGAAGAAAGAAATTTATATCAAATGGAAAGAGGGAGGCATATCTAAAGAAGAATATAACGCTGTCCTTAGTACCTGCAGGGTACGAATCAGATTAACAAAAGCTGACAATGAATTAAGGCTTGTAAGAGATGTCAAAAGCAATCAATAAGTATTTGGTGGAAATGTCAAAAGTAAAAGAAAAGTTAAAGATGCTATAGGATTTTTACAGGATGAAAATTATGAAATGGTAAGAAAGGATGTTGAGAAGGCCGAACTTTTAAATTCCTATTTTGCATCTGTTTTCTCTCAGAAAGGAAATGTAACATCAACTGATCTTCACTGCCATATTAAAGGAATAGAAGAATCCAGGAGATCTATAAAACAGAAAGAGTGAGGGAATACTTAGCTAACATAAATGAATTCAAGTATCCAGGTCCAGATGAATTACACCCCAGAGTACTGAAGGAGATAGCAGAATAAATTTTTGAACCACTCTCCATAATCTTTGAAAACTCTAGGAGAACAGAAGAGCAAATGTTGTTCCTATCTTCAAAAAGGGGAAGAAGGTGGACCCAGGGAACTATAGGCCGGTGAGTCTGATGTCTATACCAGGAAATATCTTTGAAAAAATTATTAAACAACATGTATGTAAGTACCTGGATAAGAATGAAGTGATTAACTAGAGTCAGCATGGGTTTGTAACTAATAAGTCATGTCAGACTAACTTAATTTCCTTCTATGACAGAATCACTGACTGGGTGGATCAGAGAAATGCTGTAGATATAGTATATCTTGACTTCAGCAAAGCATTTGACAAAGTATCTCAAACCATCCTTATTGAAAAAATGACTAAGTATGGAATGGACAAGGCAACTGTTAGGTGGATTCATAACTGGCTTAGTGATCGGACCCAAAGAGTGGCCGTAAATGGCTGCACATCCAGTTGGAAGAATGTCTCAAGTGGAGTACCACAGGGCTCTGTCCTGGACCCTGTATTGTTCAACATCTTTATCAATGATTTAGATGATGGAATTGAGGGTACACTGATTAAATTTGCTGATGACACAAAGCTAGGAGGGATAGCTAATACTAGAGAAGAGAGAGAGAGAGAGAGGATTCAGAAAGATATAAATAAACTTGAGCAGTGGGCAACAACTAACAGAATGGTTTCTAACAGAGAAAAATGCAAAGTACTACATCTGGGCAATACAAATGAGAAAAGCATATACAGAATGGGAGGAATAGGGCTAAGCAACAGCACATGTGAAAAAGACTTGGGTATACTAATAGATCACAGACTGAACATGAGTCAACAGTGTGATGCAGCAGCAAAAAGGGCAAATACAATTCTGGGATGTATTAACAGAAGCATACAGTCTAGATCACACAAAGTCATTATTGCCCTCTACTCCTCCTTGGTCAGACCTCATCTGAAATACTGTGTCCAGTTTTGGGCACCACATTTTAAAAGAGACATCAACAAATTGGAGCAAGTTCAGAGAAGAGCAACCAGAATGGTGACCGGTCTGCAAACCATGTCCTATGAGGAACGTTTACAGGATTTGCAAACGTGTAGCTTGCAAAAAAGAAGACTTAGAGGAGACTTAATAGCTCTCTTCAAATATCTCAAGGGCTGTCACATTGTAGAAGGATCATCATTATTCTCATTTGCACAAGGAAAGACTAGAAGCAATGGGATGAAACTGAATGGGAGGAGACAGTTTAGATATTAGAAAAAACTTTTTGACAGTGTCGGGTGATCAATGAGTGGAGCAGGTGGCCACGAGAGGTGGTGAGTTCTCCATCAATGGAAGTCTTCAAACAGAGGCTGGACAGACATCTGTCTGCGATGGTTTAGTGAATCCTGCTTTGAGCAGAGGGATAGACACGATGACCCAGGAGGCCCCTTCCAACTCTACCATTCTATGATCCTATAAGACTTATTTTACAGCACTGGGGTCCTGGGTTCAAATCCAACCGAAGACAATATCTGCAAAGCGTTTGTACGTTCTCCCCATGTTTGCGTGGGTTCCTCCGGTTTCCTCCCACACTCCAAAGTCATACTGATAGGGAATCTAGATTGGGAGCCACGATGGGGACAGCAAAGATAAAGTCTGTAAAGCACCACTGAATATGATGGCGCTATATAGGATAACTAAATAAAAATGAAATAGAGGAGTATATATGGAAAATTCCGGTGCATGCTTAATCTCCAGATTATGAACTAATATCTGAATACATCCTTATAGAGCTCCAATCCCCTCCTAAAGGCTTAGAGATAAATGATAAAACTTTACCTGCTTGCAGCCACCACTAGAGGGAGCTACCTGAACATTTTTAACCCCTAATGCACCACCCGCATGGTGCTGCAGTTTTTCATCCCCGTACAATACCCATCACCATCCAAAGAACCGTAACTATTTTATTATAAAAAAAGTTTTGCTTTTTTTCTTTGTTGGATGAGTGATATCTTTTTGATGGAACATTTTCTAAATAATTACAACTTTGTCATTGTTGGAGATGTAGAAGAGATTGAGGGAAGACTGGACTTTTTCACTGGTATCATTTTGGGGTTTGTATACAACATTTTGATCACTATATGAAAGGCAGGATAAACAAAAAAAAAAACACAGAAGTTCTACCGTCGTTCTTTTATTCGTTACGTAGTGCCGGTTAAACAACGGGATATTTTTACAGCTCAGGACAATACGGATGTGTTGATACCAAATTATGAGTAGTTTTAGTTTTTAAGTTTTATTGTAGTTTTTTTTTTTTTTTTTTAAGTCTTAATAGGGGACTCTCAATTGATTCCATAACACACGATATGGCTATAAGTGTGAGGGTGTACCAAGATGGCAGACGACTGGACCAGCTCATCATCACCTTGCTCCTTCTGCTAACCGTTTAGATGCCATGGTTGATACTGACCGCTGCATTCACAGGGCTAAAAAAAAAAAAATCTGGATTGAAGTTCTCTGATCCCAGACGTGGCAGCAACTGAATATTCCCGCAGACACTCGGACCCGGTCAGGAGGGGGTTATCTGAAACATAACTGTCAAGGACGATCAAACATCTGACCCGTCTCACCTTCAATTCTTCATCAGACGTTTCGATTGTGAAAGGGCGGATTTCTTCATTCTCCTCATCTGGCCTTTGCCCCGCGCCCCACCAACCGTCTCCCATGGGCAAGGTCTCATCTTTTCCTTTAAACAGGAAGTGATAAAGGAGCGCCCCGAGAACGAGGGCCACCAGGATCTCAAGGATCATTATTCCTGCAAGAAAATAGAAGAAAACCTATGAGACAGAACGTGAACAATCACACAGGAGAAAATAAAAACCTTCATGAGACAACCCCTATAAGAATGTATCTTTGGCCTCTCATCCTTCACAATGTTCCTGTGGTGGCTCCATGACCAATACTTCCAGGCCACAGGGATTTTTCGTGAGTATTGATGACGCAGCAGAGAACTGCCCGACAGATTTTAGAATTTTCTCAGTAAAGCTCCTAAGGACCTAGTGCGTTTTGACTTTAAGAGGAACTGTCCAAAACCATGGCTGCCTTCTCCCGAAAACAGCACCACTCCCGTCCTCTGGTCTTAGGTGATCTT